>NW_028318157.1:9432727-9734090 GCF_062004578.1 Staurois parvus
GTTTATTTGCGGTCAGCAGTCATTTTGAGCCACTGTAAATGGTTTTATTTATTTATTTAATTTGTTATGGTAAGGAAAGATCTGTTGAGGCTGTTACTTCCACCAACCAGAATATATAATACCACTGATAAAACAACCTAAAAAAAGATGTTTTTTTAAGCTAATGTCAATCAGTTTGGAGTGCAGTTGTATGTAAGCAAAGCTACTTCTAAGAGAAAAAAAAACTCAGTTCCACAGCTATATAAGCAATAGGAATATAATGCAAACAAATGATAAAGTAATGTCAAATGAAGCCAAATTTCTGAGTGTACATGATCTTATTTCAAGATTATGACGGCCACACCAATTTTTTTCTTACTTTAAAGCTGAACTCCAGGAATCCAGCTCCGTTGTAAAAAGTTAATTTACCTTTACACGGAGCTCTCCAGCACAGCACTGTCATGGCTCCCTGGTGCTGCCATCTTCACCTAGTTTTCCTTCTGGGTTTACGGGCTTTGGCCATATGAATGGTATGATGACGTCAGAGCCCTCAGCTGTGGCATGGGCTCTGAAGGTTCAGTACAGCTTTGCCGCTGCTTCAGAGCGCATGTACCAGTGACGTCAGGCTGCTTGTTGCGTGGATATCTCCTAAACAGTGCAAGTTTAGGAGATATTCACAGTACCTACAGGTAAACCTTATTATACCAAACAAACCCCCCAGAAAAACAAAAACACAAAAAGCGTATACATTAAAAGGGCAGAACCGATGGATCAATTGGTCTTTTTTCTGGCATAATTTTTCTATGTTTCTAATCTATGAGATAAAGAGAAACAGATGCGGCATCATGACTGCACTATGTTACAAATGGTCAGGCACCAAGAAAACACTGCTGATGAGGGAGGGATGACAAAGAGACAAGAGACGAAGCATTATTTCACATAGGACTAGTAACTTGTGTCCTCTTTCAGATCGGAAGGTGCAATTGCACAATCCACCTCATTTCAACCTGAAGTAGTCGCCTATTCCAATCCTTATTACAAGGGTCTCTATGGATCCTCTCAAGTGCAATAAATGACACACAAGGTACATAATTTTGTTGAAAGGCAACATGCCTGTCCATTAGGGAACTCAAACTATCCATAGCATCTCAAACAATGTGTTCTCATATTCGTATTCAAAACTCCTGTATCGTTAGTTTTAAAAAGAGCCACATTTGCATCGAAAAAGACAGATAACTCCCATGGTCCTACAATTCATGAAATACATAGGTCTAAATATATTCTCAGGATCACACACTTATTGGTTTCTATAAAACGACAATAGGCACATCCACCACATGTACACTTAGTGATACAAGGGTCCCCTCTCCTATTGCCTTGATAGAAACTATGTATCAGGGATTCTCTTAAGTGTAACCCTTTTCAATCTAATCTGTGGATTTTTGTCAACAAATGTATTCACAGACAGATAATATGAATTATTATTTTTTTTAAATATTGCAAATTTGATCCTGTTTTTGTGTATTTCATAATAAACTGGGTGGTGGTCTGACAGTCACTCTGTCTTTTCTGGTGTAACAATTTGTCTCTGAACTGCATAATGGCCCTTTAATAGACCCTCTTCAGACAGGGTTTGCTGTATCGCTTCTGAAGAAGTCTGTACGGCAGGGCATCAGCCTCCCTCTGAAAACAGATATTATGTGAACAGTTACAGGGAACGCTCAAGCATTGACTGTACGGAATGGACCTTTGTAACATTTGTAATACATTGCCTTATACCGTTGATTGTTTGTGCTAAAGACTGCGCTGGATGACTGAATCAGTCACTAGCCATAAGTGGGTGGTTGCATGGGTGGGTAGGGGGAAGTCCCTCCGGTCAGTTGTACCCAATGGCGGATATTGGTGGTAAAATCTCTTAGGGTTCGGGCTGCTGCCTGTTACGGCGTTGAGGTTGTTTCCACACTTATACTTGGAACAGTAAGGAGAAAGAAGAAAAGAAGGAGTGCCCGATGTTCAAAAGAATGCACCCTTGACAGTTGACTAGGAGGCATTTATTGAGAGCAACGACAAGTACATCAAGCCAATGTGCATTGGGAGAAGACACTCCCTTATATTGCTGCACGCTATTAAATGGGAAAAATTCCCACGTCTGTTATATATTTTCCAGGTTTCACATGCTTTTGTAAAATACTGCTATCTCAATCCATCTTAACTGTCTCACTGCTATGCACTCTGAGTGCATCTGAGTGAGTCTGACCTGTGACATGAAACTGTCTTCCACAACCACACATTACTAGTACCTGCTAGGCATAATTGGTTAATCATACACCTGACTCTAATCCTACAGCTTCTCCCCCTAGGAGGATCATTTGCTGGTTTTGCATAGCCCTGATCCTGGAGAAGTCCGGTTCCTATTTATGGCTTCCTGAGACCCCCCCCCCATAAGGATCAGCATTAACGCTATTATAACAGTAGCGTTCTGGTGAGTGCACATCCATATAAAGTGGTCAATTATGTTGGATCATGAGCACTCTTGAGCATTTCAGCTGGTATTGCTGCACCTTATAGTTCCATGAACACTGGGCATTGCTGTGACCTGTAGTGCCACAGACTATGTATAATCACCATTATTGCTAAATAAGCTCACATATATCACTCGGCACTTGTATGTCCTGCAGTGCCATGGACTATCTACTATTTATATTCAGAATTGTAGTTTTTTTATGATTTTATGATTCTGTGATCTGAGACGTTTTATTTGATTTATTTCGCTGGAATATTGTATGAACAGTTCTATTCACATAAGCACTTTATGATTGCATTTATCACTTATGCTTTAGCGCTGCACTTACATTTGAATTGTCTATTGGAATGTTTGACCATTCTTTCAGAAGCGCATTTGTGTGATCAGGCACTGATGTCGGATGAGAAGGCCTGGCTCACAGTCTCCACTCTAATTCATCCCAAAGTTGTTTGATCGAGTTGAGGTCAGGACTCTGCGCTGGCTTCTCAAGTTCCTCCACCCCAAACTCGCTCATCCATGTCTTTATAGACATTGCTTTTTGCACTGGTGCACAGTCATGTTGGAACAGGAAGGGGCCACCCCCAAACTGTTCCCACAAAGTAGGGAGCATGAAATTGTCCAAAATGTCTTGGTATGCTGACGCCTTAGGAGTTCCGTTTACTGGAAGTAAGGGCCAAGCCCAAGCCCCTGAAAAACAACCCCACACCATAATCCCCCTTCCACCAAACTTACATTTGGCACAATGCAGTCAGGCAAGTAACGTACATTGGATCACTAGAGAGTGTGATTCATCACTCCAGAGAACACGCCTCCACTGCTCTAGAGTCTGGTGGCAGCGTGCTTTACACCACTGCATCTGACATTTTGTATTCCACTTGGTGATGTAAGGCTTGAATTCAGCTGCTCGGCTATGGAAACCCCTTTTAATAAAGCTCTCTACGCACTGTGGTTGTGCTAATCTGAAGGCCACACGATGTTTGGAGGTTTTTAGCTATTGACTCTGCAAACAGTAAGCAACTTCTGTGCACTGTGCACTTCAGCATGCACTGACTTCGCTCTGTCATTTTACGTGGTCTACCATTTTGTGTCTGAGTTGCTGGTGTTCCCAGTTGTTTCTGCTTTGTTATAATACCACAAGGGGCGGACTGACCATTTGGAAACTCGGGCACTACCCGAGGGCCCGGGGTCAGTAGGGGGCCCCATGAGATGCCCCGGTACCTTTTTATAGGCTTTTTTGAGTTTGGGCAAGGACACAGGGGCCCCATAATCCCCTATTGCCTGGGGGCCCCATGAGTTTTCAGTCCGCCCCTGAATACCAATGACAGTTGACCGTGGAATATTTAGTAGCAAGGACATTTCATGGATGGACTTATTGCACAGGTGGCAACCTATCACAGTACCATGCTTGAATTCACCAGGCTCCTGTGATGACCCATTCTTTCACAAATGTTTGTAGAAGCAGTCTGCATGCCTAGTTGCTTGATTTTATATACCTGTGGCCATGGAGGTGATTGGAACACCTAAATCCAATGATTTGGAGGGCTGGCCAAATACTGTTGTCAATATAGTTTATGTTTTTTTTTAACAACTGTATTTTAATATCAAAAACATAGAATGCAACATTTTATTTTATATATTGTATTATAACAGAAGGAATGACTGCAATGTGGGCAAGCTGCTAGTTAAGCAATGCTTAAGGGAGTTTAGCATTGTTTAAACAAATTAAACATTCACCAGTTTTACAGTTAGCCCTGTATAAATTCTTACAGTGAAATAGGTTCTTCTATTATAAAGCAGTCTATACATAGAATATGTGGGTGGACTGCTTTGTAAAGTAAGATTTATTTGACATGCAGTATGCTTAATAAATGAGAACTACTTGAGTTTTTAGGTAGGTTATTGCCTTAAAAAGTTACACTTTTCATAAAAAAAAAGAAAAAATGAGTTACTGTGACAGTAACTCTTTATTATTGCAAAGAGATCTAAAGAAACCAAAAAGCTCACTCTTAGAAATGTTAGTTCCCCAATGAATCATTTCTCATAGTGTTGAACTCTTAAATGCTGGTATCCATATTGTTCTGGAGCACTTGTCATGTATCTATTGCCTTGTATTGTAAAGAGATACAATCCAAAATACTTATGTCTCTATGTCAGTTGACTTAGTCCTTAGCTAAACTACTCCTTTTTTCTTGTTCCCTTAATTGATTTATATCCTTCATAGTGGGTGCAACCAGGGGAGGATTGACACCTCATGGGGCCCCCGGGCAATAGGGGATCATGGGGCCCCTGTGTCCTTGCCCAAACTCAAAAAAGCCTATGGAAAAGGTACCAGGGGCATTTCATGGGGCCCCCTACTGACCCCGGGCCCTCGAGCAGTGCCCGAGTTTCCAAATGGTCAGTCCGCCCCTGGGTGCAACATGTAGACGATCATTGTTCATTTACACTTTAATATGACCATTTATGATCCATGTACCACATTTTCACAAGTAAAACTACATTGGATTAAACTGCTGTGTCTTATTGGAGAGTTGAGGTGATCATATTGGCTAGATGGGCTGAGGTCTAATGGTGGTATGTCAATGTATAAAACAGAACACTCATAGCAAGGGGGTTATTAGCATGCAATCTTCCTCTTGTATTTCAGCTTTATGGGGTTTTTTCACCTTGGTTTAGTGCTGCCTACTCTATTTTTCAGCAGCACAGTGAAAAATGAAAAGAAAAAAAAAGGCCAACAACTTTAAAAAGACTATTTTGTCTGCTTACCAATTGTACTAACATGCATTAAAAGCAATGCACATAACATATATTAAAAGCAATGAACATAAGAGGTTTTTATCACCTAGATTGTGCAAGCGACATGATCAGGTGTCATTTTGAATAATTTAGATCATTTTGAACATTTGGATATATGTGTTAGGGTTAAGTTTTAGGCATAGGTTATGTGTTAGTAGAAGGGGGTTTCTAGTAGGGTAGGTTGAAGGGTGTGGAAAGTTTCAGGAGATATTCTTTTATAATATCTTGCAACTTGTTTTCAGCCTATAATATTTATTAATTAGTTTAGTAATTCTTTGAATACTTTGCTTCCTAAGAAACAATTATTCATGAAATGGGACATTGTTCACTGTCCTAGTTTTCCAACCCTAATGCTGGCCCCCTTCTACAGTACACTCACTATAGACACTCTTGGAAGTAGGTGAAAGGGAACAAAAAAGATCTTGCTCTCAAAACTACATGCATCTGACTGTATTCACAAACAAAAGATGAAGCAAGATAAACAGAGAATAAACTTCAGGTTTTAACTCTTTACAACTGTAGTAAAAAAAGGTGGTAATGAGTGTTTAAATCAACAGTATTTGGCCTTTTAAATTATGCTGGCTTAATGCTAAGCTACAAACAAAAACGATGACCAATCTGGCTGCTTCCATTAGTTTTCTGTCCAAAAAACCAATCTTGCTTACAAGGACAGGCTTCCACTTTAACTAGGAATATCTTGAAGTTTATGCTGGTATGTTTGCACATTGTTTGTAGGATTACAGCTTTTCTATTTCATTTCTGCAGACAGTTTATTTCACTCTGCCGCCATATAAATCTCTACTTTAATGGACTGAATAGAAATACAGGAGGAGGAACAGCTAATTCCTTATTGAGGTTATATGCACAGGGACTTTTATGCTTATCTATCCTTTACTATTTAGCTAACCTTTCACTCAGGGTTATGGCAGGGGTGAATGCCACCCAAGGAAGCCAGTTTAGACCTCTACTCCCAAAGGTGGCTGTGTCAGGCAGCAATAGTACTGTATGTGTTTGTATACATCCTCATGAGAGATGCACAATTTCTGGAAATCTTGAAGCCACAAGGAAAACATTTTTTTTTGCCGTTTTTTTTCCAGAAAAAATGGAAATTTTTCAAAACATTGAAAAATATATTTCAGTGCGGAGTAGTTTAGGATAGTCATTTTGTTAAACTGGGAAAGTGAAATGCAGTGTGTATAACAGTATTATGCTTGAAATAAAACTATACCTTTTTCACTAAATAATCTAAACTTGCTTTTAAAATTTGTGATGATCCAGAAGCAGCAGAGTGTTTCTGTAGTGAGAACTCTGGAGGGAAAAGCTACTTGCCTTTTCATTATGGTTCTTTTTATTTAAAGTGATTCTAAATATTATTTTTTTATTTTTAGAAAATAACAAACATCTTATATTTACCTGCTGTGTGCAGTGGTTTTGCACAGAGCAGCCTGGATTCTCCTCTTCACGGGTCCCTCGCAGGTTCTCCTGGCCCCTCCTTCCTGTCTGGTGCCCCCACAGCAAGCAGCTTGCTATGGGGACACCTACTACTCCGTGTCCATTGGCCCGACCCCTCTGTCTCCTCTTTGGCTGACTGCCTGTGATTGACAGCAGCGGGAGCCAATGGCTCCCACTTGCTGTCTCAGCCAATGAGGATGCAGAGACCTGGGACAGCTGAGGCTGTCATGCACATCACTGGATAGCTCAGTGGGGCTCAGGGAAGAGATGGGAGGTAATAAGGGAGAATGAGGCGGAGGAAGAGGGCAATTTATAATTGCTAAGATAATACACTTTGCAAAAATTATTTCCTGCATGTCATTAACACTGTGTATGGCCTTCAGTCACATGATATGCATAGTCAGCATGGCTCCTGTTCCTTTACAGTAGTCCTAGTGAAGAAGCTCATTACCTGAGCATAACGTGTACAGGAACAGGAACCACGCTGACAAACTGAATGATGTTAGTGGTGAGGGGAACAGTTTTATTGCACCCCTGTGTTGACTGAGACAAAAACATAGCACTGTGTGGTTTATTACTGGAAATTTTAAATATTATTATTTTTATTATACAGTATTTATAAAGTGCCAATGGTTCACTCAGCGCTGTACATTACAAAGGGGGACAGAACATGTGACAGAACAATACCAATACAATGCAAAACATGAGGGGATCGAGGGCCCTGCTCTTTCGAGCTTACAATCTAGGAGGGAGGGGATGGTGGTACAGGAGGAGATTGCTGTGGGGGATGGAGTGGTAGGAAGAGTGGAGGAGGTCGGCAGGTTAGCAGGGGGTGGGGTAGGCTTCCCTGAAGAGATGGGTTTTCAGGGTGCGCCTAAAGGAGAGGAGAGTAGGTGATAATCTGATGGGATGGGGCAGGGAGTTCCAGAGGATGGGTGACACCCTGGAGAAGCCCTGGAGGCGGGCGTGGGAGGAGACCAGGGAACTAGAGAGAAGGAGGTCTTGTGAGGAGCGGAGTGTGCGTGCTGGGCGGTACTTGGATATTAGGTCAGTGATGTAGTACGGGGCAGTATGGTGGACAGCTTTGTACGTCAGCGTTAGGATTTTGAATAAATATAATTATTATATTTAAATAAATATATTATATGTAAATATTATGTAGAAAGCACTATTGCTCTGGTACCGCCAGAAAGGGATAAAGATCAGTGGAGAAATAAAAGTCTATAGGCCTATCTTGGGGCAACAAGCGCATACGACCTTGATTTGTTTTAAGGTCAAGAGATTGACCTTAAACATCTATTGTATTAACACCTGGTGGATGCATGCACAGCACAGAATGGACTCATAAGAATAGAAAGAATAAAGTATATGTGTCACAGCATAGTGGTGGAAGAAATTTCAGTTATTCACTATTTATAGACATTTATGTTGTAGATGTATGCTGCTGTAATGTTTATTTTCACTTTGTTATAATTATATTACACTAATTTTGAGTATAGATTGCACTACATCATATATATTGTATTACTTAAGCATCACTGGATATTATCAGTTTGGGCTATCCTCGCTCACGACCAACCTTTCTTGTTTGAATTTCAGTTTTCAGAGATGCTCTGTTTGATTGCCTGAATTTATTGCATTTCTAATTCACTTTCGATTTAAACTTCTGCTGTTAATTTATTATGGCCTCTGTACCCCAACTGACCTTTACCTTTATTGAAAAATAAAAACATTGAACAAGAATATAGACCTCTAAAGTGTCAATTAGTGAAAAAACAATCTGCACAGTTTCCACATATATCTCCATATCTTTGATTGCTGCTGTCAACAAGTGTTTTCCACTACACCCCAAATGCCATATACATCAAAGAGAATGGAAACAAGCAGAGACACAGACCAGACATAAAATGTAGAGCAGTCTTTCTCAATCTTTTCAAACACAGAGGAACCCCTGAAAGAACTTTCTTGGCTTGAGGAAGGCCTGCTAAAAATGACTATAGATACAACTATATAGTGCTATATTCAGAGGGAAGAATGCGCCTTACACTTGTGGTCATTGGGAAGAATTACCTTCTTAAATAAAGCTGAAAAGATCAATGGTGACAGTGGGAACTTATCTAAGGGGCAGAAATGAGTCATTGCTCAAGGAACCTATAGCAACCTCTGGAGGAACCAAAGTTGAGAAACCCTGATGTAGAGCAATATTGCATAGATACACCCCCCCACCCCCCCAATCCGTGCCTCAGGCCTCAGTTTTGCCTCTTCACTTTTATAGGCTCACTGATTAAAGTGAAAAGCAGAAGGAGGGAGGAGACTGTCCAGAAGCAACAAGTGTGATTATTTGTGTAAGTTTTCATGTACTATATATAAGGGTACAGCCCCAGTTAGAACAAAAGTGTGCAAATGAGTGGCAGATACTGCACTTAGAGGAAATAATTTTCAAAGTACTAATTAGTGTCTACATGTGACATGACTGGTTGTTGTGGGTTTCTGCAATTTGCACATCCTCTTTGCACTGAAGATTTGGCAACGGCAAGATTACATTTGCTGGCAACAATACACTGCTTGCAGCAGAGTAAGCATATGCACCTGTTATCCATTTGCTATTTTGTGAAAGAGAATCATTTACAATAAAAACTCCCTTTGCAGCCATAACAGACATGTATCATTCAGGAAAGTATATATTTGACACAGCAAGATAGCTTTTTACAACCCAGTTTTTGGCAGACAAGCTCTAGGTTTGTCTAATGTCTTCTGACTACTTATGAAAATTATCTTTTGATTGTGATATGGGTTTAAACTGATCCACTTAACTATATCCTGTTTATCGAAATGCTTAATTTCAGTGCATGCCAGATATAGCTTAGGTATTTCTGAGCTGAGAATATGGGATTTGTATTATTGAATGATACATATTAAAAATATTAGCCATCCTGTACTTCCTTTGTGTAATTTTTTAGCACATCTACTGACAACATTTGTATGCTTCTCCTTCAAATGGGAATACCATACCTTCCAATATTTTGGAAATACTCTCTCAAAAAACAACAGCATCTTACTATTCAAAATTGAACTTTGGACAGAAAAATAAGCATACTAATGTTAATATCCACATAAAAAATGCTTATGCAACAACAACTTTTAAGAATAAATGATGCAAACTAATTAATGTGACAATAATCCGCTCAGATAGTAACTGATCAGTGCTCTGAAAACACAATCCAGTCCCGTGTGAAGGAAAAGTGAAAAAAAACTGCAGTCCCCTTCTTAAGATGCTGTATACTGGGGGGCATAGCCAAGATGGCCACTCGGACACTTAGCTCGGAGCTCGGTCGACACCACACTCAATCCTCTGCCATCCGACAGACAGCAGACTGAGGGAGCCAGACGGAGGTCCCGTCGTCCCTGCGGGTACATTGTAGAGGGGTGCCAGGTGGTTCTGGTCGCCCTCCACGACGGCGGCACATCGCGGCCTAGTGCGGCCTCACGGGACGCAGCGCTCGCATGCATCCAGTGCTTCCTTCAAGCGGGCGGGTGAGTGCGGTTTGCGGTGGGAGGGAGTGAGGGTGGAGCAGTGAGCCCCCCCACCCGGAACGTCGGGCTACCCCACCCGGAACATCGGGCCCCCCCACCCGGACCCAGAAGATCATGGCCTGTGATAAAGGCCTTGCAGGTCCCACATTGTAGGCAGCTGCAGTGCAAACCCCACAGTGCCTATCCACCACAGCAAGCAGCCACCTGGGAGATACAAAGGTGCTCCCTGCACCCCTCCCTGCAGAAATTTGGAACTAGCACCCTAAGGAGCCTGTGCTCCTCCAGTCCCTGTATTGGTCTGCCTGCCCATGTGGTCTGCGGCCTACATCTGGTTTCCTGACCTACCTGGAGATCTTACTTGCAATTTTATAATCATTGGAGGGTTCGGCATGAGCCCAAAGATCATGACAGCTTAATTCCTGGTGTCCTGACACACGGAGGTGGGAATATTTGCTCAGGAATTGGAGAGACACTGTTGAAATGGGGAAAACGGATAGGAGATCCATCGCCCCAAGGTCAAGATCCCCCCGTCGGCCTAACAGCCCTGGCAGTCGCAGTATTCCGGAACTATTCTTCTAATCCCAAACCCCAGACAACACAGAAACCTCCTCTGCTGCTTCCTCTCCCTATTTGCGTCACATAACACCTCCTCCCTGGTTCCATTCCACCTTTACTGGAAATCCTTTTGTCCACCCTGGAATATGACGTTGGGTATGTGTATCACATTAGATGGTCCTAGCTCTCATGTGCATTATCTGTTTGTTCTATATTTACTTAGAGTTTGACTGTAGTTAATGCAATAATATTAGCCCATACTCTGTTGGCTGCATGGTACTGGGCCTCACAGAGCCACAATTCACAATCCTGCTGGCCTTGTAATGTGTTTGTTGAGTCAATACTGGCCTAATGTATTATGCCGGTCGCCTTGACTGAGACCAGAAAGTATATTTGTTTGAGATCCAGTGATACAGTCTACTCATTAGCATTGATGCACACCTGAGTCGCTGAATATCAACGCACTTGGAAACTGATGCCTCTAATCAGAAAATGTTTATGCGACTGAGACCTGGTGCTCATACTACTACGGTTTATTAAAGTCATATTGAATTGCCAGTTTGAACCATATTTTATGGTCCATGAGTTACTCCACAACTAGCCTTCTCATCTTCATTTAATATTTACATTGCGGTTCTGTGACACTGTTATTGTGTATCCAAGCCATACCCTGATATATACCCTATCCATAGTGTTTCTCCATGAGCTTTTGACTTATATATAAGCCCATAGGGACCCCTTCCAGATTATTATGCTCCTCCTCACGTTCCTCCTCATATCCTGGGCTTTATATGAATGCGTAAGAGAATTTACGCATTGCACACATAGTCTCCTCTCTCTTCCCCCCCTCCATACTCTGTACACTATCTCCACCATCCTTCATATCTTGGCTTCTTTAACATTTTCCCCAATCTAGTGTGTGATTACCTCAGAAATCCAGGTTCCAAATAACCTTCAAATGCAAGCCCGCTAGCTGCCCTTGGACAAGGTGTCCAGTTATGTCTCTGACATAAGCTTTTTCCACCTGTTTTGCATACTTCTAGTTCGCTTTAGGGTTACACCAGTTTATGATCAATGTATTTAGTTGATATAGACTGCGCTCGACGGGTCGCAGTTCCACGAGGCCTTTTAGCACTGGATTGTACTCTTACGTGCCTTAGATCCACCCTCCTCAGTGGTGGTGGCCCATTGTATAGTGTAGAGTGCCCTGGCTAGGGCCCATACGTGTCTTATTTCCGGGTTATGGTGTGCCCCGATGGCTGGCTCTCGGTTTACATTCCTGAATAATTTTGAGTTATTTTATTGACATTTCAGGGCTAGGTTTCATATAAAGTTAAGATCATCGGCCTAAACTGAGCCAGTATACAGAAAACATTTTGTATTGTCTTACTAGATTGCACTGTATGATTCATGGACAACTGCAGAATGAAACTAACTGCTATTGTGTACTGCTTACATGTATAACTGTGCCACGGCCAGCTGTATTGCACCACATCAATGCCTTTCCAAGACAATATTATGACTAGACACATAAGGAACCTTTCCTTAAGAACATAATACCTTCACACTTATCAATGAACATCCCTAGGCATGTGCATTCCTAGTTACGTGTCTGAAGATCCACACTACTGCAGCTACCACAACCCTACCTACACCAGCTCATACCTATACCCCCTAATCTGAATAGAACACCTCCCCATACAAAATTGGCTGACACCCACCTAACTCTGTGTGTCACGACGACCTTTCATTGGGTCCCATTTCGTACACGCTTCTCGCTTGCGAGATACGACGTTCTTGGTACTCTTCCACAATCTCACATCACAGCAACCACCTCTGGGTCCGATACACCTCGTTACATTGGACATTCACGCACAATATATTAAGTCTCTAACCTACATATCAGATCTTTAACACAGGACAGCATAGTTGGACTACTCTGCCCCCGGAGTTTACTTCGTAAGAGAAGTTTTAGGAACACATTTGTATGAGTTTATACAATACACACCTAATACTTCTCGTCCTCATTACCGTCTAACTTCTTGACACTTCTTCTCTATCTTTCTCACTTCTTTTTCTAAGTACCCCCCCCCTTTTTTTTTCTCTCCTCTCCCCTTCTTCCCAATTGTGGCAGCTATAGACTCTGAGCAATATTTTCTCCCGCATACTACACAATGGCTTCAGCACACCATCTTATCTTAAGGATACCAAACAAGCTCTAAGAGATATTAAGAACATTACACTTAGTAACCCCACATATCTTGTAACAGCAGATGTAGAAGCTTTATATAGCAACATTAAACACGCAGATGGCCACACAGCTTTTGAGTTTTATTTAGATACTGCCGATGACATCCCTCTAATACAAAAGCACTTTATTTTAGAGTTACTTGATTTTTCTATGAGTCATAACTACTTTTGGTTCGACAACAAATATTATTTGCAAATGACCGGAGTTGCTATGGGTGCGAAGTTCGCACCCAGTCTAGCCAACCTATTTATGGCAAGATGGGAGGAAGACTTGATTTATTCTTGTGATTGGCCCCAATTAATTTTCTACCGCAGATACATAGATGACATCTTGCTTTTATGGGAAGGAGACGAGTTTACATTAATTAATTTTTTTACTACTTTAAACTACAATTCATTAAACATCAAGTTATCTTTTCAGTATGATTATTTTACTATCAATTTTTTAGATCTTACACTTTTTAACATTGGCAACACTATTTCTACAAAGAGTTATTTTAAACCAATGGATAGGAACAGTTTCATTCCCAAAGACAGCTGCCATTTACCTAGATGGCTAGCCAGTATACCTAGAGGACAATTTTTACGTATACATAGGAACTGTACAAATCGTGAAGATTTTATCACACAATCCAACATTCTCAAAAATAGATTCATTGAGAAAGGATACAACGCCATCTCATTAGAAAGTGAAATTAATGAAATTATCAATATGGATAGGAATGACCTTTTAACCATCAAACCAAAGGTCCAAGTGGAAAGAGTTTGTCCTTTCATCACTAATTTTTCGACACAATATAAGGACATTGCCAAAACTATTGGGAAAAATTGGACAATCCTCAAAAACGACACAGTTTTAGGTAACACGTTACCGGATTTGCCAGAAATCACCTATCGCAGAGCACCAACACTTAGGAACAAGTTGGCACCTAATATAATTAACCCTCCCAAACAACCGAGTTTTTTCTTTAACCGCAATGGCTTCTACCCCTGTAATAGATGCATGCTATGCGTTTATAATGGTATACACAAAAATACTGTAAAATCGTTTAGATCGAATATTACAGGTAAAACTTTCGATATTGAAAATACCATCACATGCAACACTACACATGTGGTCTACCTCTTAGAGTGCTCCTGCGGGAGGCAATACATTGGGAGAACAACTCGAAGGCTAGGAGACAGATTGCACAAACACTTGAAAAACATCACAAAGGGGTTTAAGGAACACTCTGTATCTATGCATTTCAGACAACATCACCATAGAAACCCCCACTTCCCCGGCGCTCTGTGTACATCCTTCACCACTTAATGCTGTCCTAATCCACAGCAAAATGGCCGACAGAGGTCTCACTGCGCATGCGCGACTGTTATTTGTCCTCTAGGCATTATAGCCAAAAACATGGCCACCGCACACGCTAGTGCGCATGCGCGGGAAGCCCACGATGACGCGGAATTACCGAAGGGCTCATTTGCGCCCTAGCCTATTTAAAGAAGCATATGGGACAGGGTTATCTCCCTTTGAAAATGAGTTATTACACGAAACGCGTTAGTGAGATACCCTTTCTCATGGAACACTAACCACATGACCTACTATCTACCTCAGATGTAAGTGCTGGTTCTTCTCTTCTACCTGTACCTTAATGTTACTCCTTTGTGATTATTAAACATACTACACTATTGGAGTTCTTGCCTCTCTGGGCTAATTTTTTTGGCACTGAGAGTCCTTATCCTGAAGGATCCTTTCTGGGTTCCCATCTGAATGCATGATCCCCCTGATGGCTGGAAATTGTACTGCTGTAACCTAAGATGTGGAAACCCGCTCTGGATAGATGACAGCTGGTGAAGCACCCCCGCCTGATGACCACATCCGCATGCAGATTTCCCAACCCCAGAGTACCAAGGAGTAGGTCTTATATACTCCAACGCACATTAATCTGTGCTATCTGGTTAGTGCATAGTATGCTCATTGCTTCCAGCCACAGCAGTCACGAAAGTTAATCGTTGCTCATTGTGTCACCACAGTCACATTACTTCGCATGAACTATATCCTATAGGTTTTTGTTACTGTGAGATACTATTTGGTTAGTGCATAGTATGCTCATCGCTTTCAGCCACAGCAGTCACGAAAGTTAATCATTGCTCATTGTGTCACCACAGTCACATTACTCTGCATGAACTATATCCAATAAGTTTTGTTACTGCGAGATACCATTTCTGTACTGGTAATACTATATAGCGCCGCATTTGTACTTTTATTCTTGGCATTTCTTGGAGGATTTGAGGTTGTTTCCCCTTCTATGCTGGTTGCTCCTGTCTGTGTTTTTTCCTGTTATCACCCAGTGCTCATATTTTTATTGTTTATATTACACTTATTTACAAACCCACCATACGCGCTTGGTGGCATCTCTGAATGCACGAGGCCTAAATATACCTGAGAAACGCTCCCAACTTCTGACTTACATGAAAAGCCTCCGAGCAGATGTGATCTTCATCCAAGAAACTCATTTTCGTGCTGATCAAATCCCAAGATTCACCAATGCTAACTACCCAAAAGCCTTTCACTCCGTTAACATTGAGGTAAAAGCAAAAGGGGTGTCTATTCTAATCTCCAAAACACTCCCTCTTACAATCACTGAATCTCTCGAGGATCCGGAAGGACGATTCCTCTTACTTAAAGGCACCCTCTACAACAAACCACTTACTTTAGAAAACATTTACAGCCCCAATACAGCGCAAGTGAGTTTCTTCCGTAAAATCTCCAAAACACTGGCTACTTTCCAAATCGGGTATCTTGATTCTTGGGGCGATTTTAATGTAGCACTGAACCCATTAGAAGACACTTCAACAAGTTTCTCATCAAAACCCTTCAGAGCACTTAAACAAATTAAAACCAAACTGAATGATCTTCTTCTTCATGATACATGGCATACCCTTCACCCCTCTACTACACTTTTTTCTCTGCACCTTATAAACGCCACTCCAGAATTGACTATCTTTTTTTCTCACAAAAAGACTTGAACCTTGAACACCTTGAAATCAGCCTCTATTGAACCAATGATTCTATCTGACCACCATCCGATTATGATGACCTTACATCTTCCCGATGCCCCATTCACATCTAAAACTTGGAGACTGGATCCCTTTCTCTTTGCAGATTCTTCCGTTATCCGCCAAATTCGTGAATCTTTGACCAACTATTTTAAGGAAAATTCGTGCCCGGAAATGATCCCTCTCATACAATGGGAAGCACACAAATGTGTGATATGTGGGCTTCTGCTCTCCATCACTGCCTCTCGAAAGCGTCTAGCACAGGCATCTTTTACATCTTTACTTCAAAAAATACGCAAACTTGAAGGCTCACATAAACGTTCTGCGGCTATAAACATCACGATCGAGCATGAGCAGGCATGTAAACAACTTAGAGATATGGTGGAAAAGAAAACCAAACGCAATTTTACCTTATCTCAAAAACTTTTTTATGAGCACGAAAATAAGAGCGGTAAGTTTTTAGCCAGAGCCTTGCAATCTAAAAAAGCGGTTGCGCACCATTCCTCAACTTAACTCCAAACAAGGTCACTTGCTCAGAACTTCTGCGGATATCGCTGCCGAATTTGAGAAATATTATTCTACTCTTTACAACCTGCCCCGACCACCAAAATCGACAGGAGATGCGAGACCACGTAAGACCATTATCCAGACTTTTCTTGCCCAATACCACCCTAAAACCATACCCTAATCACAAGCTAAAGAATTAGATGGAGCTTTAACATTGACGGAACTACAAGAGGCCATTGCACAACTGAAACCAGGCAAAGGCCGGGCCCAGATGGACTTATAACCACATATTACAAATCCTTCGTTGATGTTCTAGCACATCCATTCTTAAAAGCCTTTAATTCACTAGATACCCCAGGGCAGTCCATGCGCCATTGTATGGCAATTTGAGGCCATCACTTATTTAGGAATTCAATTGCCGACTCACCTTACAGAGCTCTATACCAAAAACTTCTTACCCCTTGTACGTAACATCACCAAAGATCTTCAGACATGGGACAAACCGTTTTTCTCTTGGTTTGGTAGAGCTGCTATCCGTTTTTTTTTTTTTTTAAAGAATCTTTATTGTGTTTTCAATCATACAAAACCTGAGCAGGTTAAATATTCCAAGGATGTATCTCAACAACATAGCATCTTTAGTAGTTGTACTGACATAATAACCAACACAGGCGATAGTAATAGATTTGTATAGATAATCTAAACAAAGAAATTCACCAAGTATGTGATATCTCTGAAGAGTTTTCAGAATAGGAAGAGATGTCAGTTGTTTGCAGCAGTATCATCAGGAAAATCTGAGCAGAGATTCTGAAAAATAAAAAATGTTTAGAAAAAAGAAAAAAAGGAGAGGGGTGTTGTGAGTCAGAGATGTAGAAGGATGCGTAAAAGTATGCGAGAATGTACCCTGAGGTATATAAGTGATAGCAGGTTGTGGCGTAAAGGCTACGAGTCGAAGAACTGAGACTATGATGAGTGTCATGTATATGGGTCGAAAACTACTGTAGGGAGAAGAAAAAAACGTATGTGAAAGAAAATAGAAAAAGAGAGAGAAGCAGACAATAAATTAAAGGGAGCAACAGAGAGAAAGAAAAAGGTGTGGGAGAGAGCTTAGACTGAAGAATAAGGACAAAAAAAAAGAGAAGGGGAGATGAAGTAGGAACGGGCTGGAGGGGTCCTTCCCAGAAGACATTGTATATGTTTAGTAGTAAGACGAAGGGTGAATTAAGGAGCTAAGGGGATGGCAGAAGAAGGCAATATGGGGTGGAGGGTACTGCAGGTGTTGTAAGGCTTCACTTGGTTGGGAATGTGAAAGGACGAAGTGTCGAGGTTAGAAGAAGGGAATTGAAGTATATAGGAAACGGTGGAGAGTATAGTTGGATAGAAGTTTAGCTTGGCTGACTAGGAGCTGCTATCCTTAAGATGAACGTACTCCCTAGACTACTATACCTACTGCAAACGATCCCAATCAAATTACCCAATTATTTTTTAAGTCTTACAAAACACTGTGTACCTCATTTCTATGGGGTAACAAACGCCCCAGAATTGGCTTGACCAACTCACTATGCCTAAGAAGAGCAGAGGTATTGGACTACCAGATATTACCTGCTACTACAAGGCTTGTCACCTGGCAAGAATTAGTTTATTGGTCTACAAATTGCAACCGTAAGGCTTGGGTTAACTTAGAAGCTGCCTTTTCGGGGATCCCGCTCGCAACTGCCCCTTGGCTGAAAAACGCCCACATTCCATCTAAGTTCAGGGAACACTTTCTTATAGGCCCCACTCTATCATGTTATTATCAGATGAATCAGAAAAACGGTTTCTCTTCCACCCCTGGCCCACTCACTCCTATCAAAATGAATCCAGACTTCCCATCGGGTATGTCGAGTGCCTTTCTCGCCGGGTATAGCCCCACAGACAATTTGAGGTTACATCATCTTTTTAAAGATAAAACACTCTTATCCAGAGACATCATTCTAAACAAATGGCCATCCCTGACGCCGTGGATGTACAGACAACTCCACCACTTTATACATAGCTGCTCACATCTAAAAGACTACACTAGACCACTTACCCCATTTGAAAAACTCTGCTTTACAGATTCTCCCCAGAGACATGTTGTATCTCAGCTTTACACATGCCTCGAAAATACGATTGACATTCCGTCCCGGAAAGCTTGCAGGGCCTGGAGCTCGATCTGCAACTCCAACTATCACCAGAAGACTGGGATCACATCTATGAACACATACATAAAAGGGTTTATATGCATCTCCACACAGGAAAACAACTTCAAACTATACTCTAGATGGTACAGAGTACCTTCCCTGCTTCACAAATTTGATCCTAATGTCTCAGATTCGTGTTGGAGATGCCACCAGGTGACAGGTACACTCTTGCATGTATGGTGGGACTGCCCTTTGCTAAAGCCCTTTTGGGAAAAAGTTCAAACCATAATTACACAGGTGACTACGTACACCCTAGACCTCCTCCCCACACAATTCCTGCTCTACCACTCTTCACTCCCATTTAAGACGTACCATAAATCTTTGGCCTTGTATATGTTAAACGCAGCAAAACAGTGTATCCCAGTCCATTGGCACATGCCCCCACTATTCGAGAATGGTTTACTAGAATCAACAAAATGGAGGAACTGATTTCTGTGGCGCAGGAACGCCCCGAGAGATTTAGGAGGACATGGGGCTGTTGGAGTCACTTCAAAACCACCACTACCTATCACACAGTACTACATGAACAATCTTTACCCCCTAACTGAATGATTAGACATAATGCTGTATTAGAGAATACTCGGTTCATCAAAGATGTTTTTGACTCATAATTGGATGGGCTGAAAGTTTGCAGCATAATGTGTCATCTGAGTTTTTGACCCACATTTTGCCCCATTGACTGACCATATGCATAATATATGCTAAGCTAAATGAAGACTTTCCTGGCTTGGCTCCTACATAAGGATATGATCTATTTATCCACAAATATCTATTATCCTCTTACCTCTTCCCCCTTCCTCATTTGTTTTTTTTTTCTCTCTCCCCCCCACTACACCACTCCGCACTCCTTTCTCTAACTGTCCTATTCTTTTGGACTTATCTTTATTCTTCTTTTCATATACACTCTCATCATTCACTTAGCCCCAACAGAATATAGCACTTATTCTCTTGCAGGTGCAACTACTTCAATGTAACTCACATATTCTTAATCCGGATGCACAGCACAGAACATACACGCCTTTCAAGGCTACCCTTAACCAACACTCTATACTCCCTCAACATAAGAGCTCACTATTACAGGGGTCAGTATCCATTATTATATATATTACCTCGTCTAGTATACTCTTTATATCTGCAGACATGTAATATGCACTTGTCCTATTGTATTGTCCTACTCTGCTTGCACTGTAGTCTACAACTATGACCCATCTGCGATACGGGAGGCTGTCTACTGTGTCTATGCTTGGACTGCGATCCGTAGTTGTATATGCCTTGATATGCCCTTATTTCTTCTTATAAAATATTTTTTTTTGGAAAAAAAAAAAAGATGCTGTATACTGTAATGCCAATTGCCTGTGTCATCACATGCTCTGAAATAATTGACACTCACTGAAGTGCCCCTTTATTAAATATCTGGATCTCACCATGCTTTAAATAATGCCAACCATCTCCCTTCTGCACTCCACTCTGGCCAGATCTCTCCAGCTTCTTGCCATGCCACTTAGTAATGCACATATAAAGGGATATAAAACCTCAAACATACCATCATAGTGTAGCTTGTCTTTATTAACTCAGAATTATTGTGCCACATATATATATATATATATAGATATATATATATATCTATATATATATCACTAGGTTTGTCCACCAAAACTGTAGGAATCTGCCACCGCTCTCTCAGAAACCCAAGGCCAGCGTGCATTCTGAAGAAAGAAAGTGACGTCAGCAAAAGTGACATGGGCACCATCAGAATTGAACTTGACCTATGGAAATTGACCTGCACACTATGACCGCTTCTAACAGTTCATAGATCTTTAGATTGGAATCCTACCTTGTGGAACAGTCTATCTACAAATAGTACAACAAAAACAGCCCACCACTCCTTAAAGACACTTTCTTTGTTTTTGTTTGACATGTGTTGCCCTTCCATGTGTTCCTTGCTGCAAAGGCCAGTTATAGGTTGGGACAGTTGCCTTTTTTTGTGCCGTTGATATACTGGTGAGGGGCATACAGGATACCTTTGCTGCCACTGTACTATATGCTGGGCTTCCAGTGTGCCCCTGTGCCTTTAAGGAGGGGGTGTACTCCCTCCAGGCTTGCCTGCTCTCAGTCTATTATTATACATGTGCTTCTACTATGGAGGCTTTCAAAATTTATAGAGTTAGGAACTGTAGAATACTGAGGTGCCATGAAGAGGCTTTGCAGCTTACCCATATAGTTCCAAATTTGTGCAAAGTAAGCCCCTGTTTTTAACATGAACTGTTAGGCAGGATAATTCGGTTGTTTGCAGGCTGGTTGCAAAGTTGAGCTGGGAATTTTTCTTTGTTGTTGTTTGACATGTGTTCCTTGCTGCAAAGGCCAGTTATAAAAGAAAGACAGGCAAGAGAGGGCGCACCAGCCTAGTGCTGCATTGTCTAACAAGTTTTAACCACTTCCTGCCGTACGGTGGCACTGCAGGGTCGGGTGGCCGTTTATAAACGGCCTCCCCGCACCCTGATTGTGCATGCTCCCCAGGAGCGCACAGCACCATGATCCGGTGCCCGCTGTGTCCTCCGGACACAGTGAAACACCGATCGTCGGACGGGACCTCTGTACGAGGTCCCGATCATGTGATCACTGATTGGCCAATCAGTGATCACATGCAAAGTAGTAAGCAAGATGTCACTTCTGACATCTTGCTTACTATGTGTGAAATCTGTGAATGATCACAGAGGTCACATGGTACAAGGCTATTCACAACTGCCTTGTACCATGTGCAAGCTGTGACCAATCACAGCTCACTCAGTAGTTCAATGGCTGCAAGAATGCAGACAGAGAGAAAGAGAAATGATTGCTTTTACATCCTATATGGGTGTAAAAGCAATCAGTGTAACAAAAAAAAATTAAAAATCTTCATCACCCCCCAAAAGTAGTACAGTGTCACCATGGTGACACTGTACTGCTAGGGTGACAGTATGTAAAAAATAAATAAATAAATAATGAAAATAATATTAAAAAAATGTAAAAAAATGTTTAAAAATGATAATTTTTGGTTATAAACTAATTTGGCTTTTTTTTTTTTACTAAAAAGATAACAGAATAAATTTTGGCCAAGATTTATGTTGAAATATTATTTATTTGCAAAATTTTATAAGAAAAATACTTTTTTTCAAACTTTTTGGACATTTTCATTTACATAGCAAATAAAAATAAAAATCCCAGCGGTGAATAAATACCACCAAAATAAAGTTTTATCTGTCTAAAAAATTCATATGGGTACAGTATTACATGACTGCACAATTGTCATTCAAAGTGTGATAGTGCTGAAAGCTGAAAATTGCCCTGGTCAGGAAGGGGGTAAAAGTGTCCGGACTGGAAGTGGTTAATATACATTTGATAAAAACTACTCACAAGCATAGAAGTTAAAAGGGCTCATCAAGCCACACATCTGTGGCTAAGTGTTTCAAGATTAGACAGTCTCCAAAGCACAGGAAGGGCATCACAGGGGTCCCTACAGGCTAACGGGTTTTGAAGGAATATCCTTCTTCCTCAGAACCAAAACCCTGCAGGGCCAGCAGTGGCCCCCCATGCTTTGGAGACTGTCTACGCTTGAAACACTTAGCCACGGATGTGTGGCTTGATGAGTGCTTTTAACTTCTATGCTTGTGAGTAGTTTTTTTTAAATCAAAATTATATTAAAAATTTGATGGATAATGCACTAGGCTGGTGCACCCTCTCTTGTCTGTTATTTTCTTTTAGGGGCTACAAGACATCCCCAGTCCTAGAGGGCAGCAAGGCTCTATGAGATTATCCACATGTGAAGTAGAATGCCCTTTATACCTGTCTATGTGGAGGAGATTATTCTTGTTAAAGGCCAGTTATACTGTAGGTTGGGGCAGTTGAGCATAGCTGCACAAACATAGATTTTTCACTGCAATGTCTCTGTGACTCAATCAGGGTAACATGGATGAATAACAGTAGGGGAAATTTACTGAAACTGAAGTACTAGGAATTTGGTGCAGCTGTGCATGGTAGCCTGTCAGCTTCTAACTTCAGCTTGCTCAGTTAAACTTTGACAGATTTTGCACTCTCCAGTTTTAGTAAATAACCCCCACAGTCTCTAAGACACTATAACAATAGAGTCAAGCTGCTGAGAAACACTACTTCAGTAAAACAATACAGAACACAGATCCTTGATATTGTATTCATAATCGGTGTTCCTCACAGTGAACACCTGTAGGCAGGGGCGGACTGACAACTCATGGGGCCCCCGAGCAATAGGGGATCATGGGGCCCCTGTGTCCTTGCCCAAACTCAAAAAAGCCTATGAAAAAGGTACCAGGGGCATCTCATGGGGCCCCCTACTGACCCCGGGCCCTCGGGCAGTGCCCAAGTTTCTAAATGGTCAGTCCGCCCCTGCCTGTAGGAATGCCAAGCACTAGAACATAAGGTCACCCCACCAGAACTGTGAAACTCTGGTAGAAATTGGGGAGGGGCTTCCCACAGTGGCTGGGTCTTCTGACTGCCCACACACCAGGCTGTGGCTTGCCTGCCCACATGTTGGTTCTGACACTATAGGACCTATCACCTTACTGCAGTACACATGTCCAGCTACTTCTGCCCTATCAGGTGTAAACCTCTCTGAGCTCAAAGGAGCAAAGCATAGACACTTATGTCCCCTGGGTGTGTGCAGCAACCCAGGAGATGTGGAAAAGGGAGTTAAAGGGGCCTGCACCTGATCATGGTGAGTAAATGACCACTCCACTACATACTCAATTTTCCTACATTAGAAAACTCCGCACCCCCTTCACATTAAAATGGCTAGACAATATAATTTCTGTCTTTTATATGAGGGATGCATGAGCCAAGACATTGAACACAATATCCAAGGTCCCCCATATATGGTCATCATGGCCAATCTTTCAATATTTGGATACAAATAAAACAATTACAGGTCATTACCTACAACCACCAGCAATTCATTATCTCACTAACCCCCACTACAAACCCTACTTTCAAGATCACCTAACAAGATGTGGAGTCTGCCCACTCTGCTACCCTAAATCTTCCTCCCCCTTCATAATTTATCTATACATTTTACTCTCCCTGTCTCACTTTATAACCTCTTATCTCACGGATTCCCTCCTAGAGAGGAAAAACTCAATTACTGTCTATCCTCTCTTTAAGTACCTGTTATAGTACAGAGCTGAAAATTCACTGAAGCCAGGCATAGACGGTTTGGATTTCGGCCAGTTCAGCATTGACTAGGGTAGGCTGAATGTATCCAAGCTGATCGAAACTTTGGTAGAACCAGCCTGTTGGATTTTACATATGACTATTGTTAGCGGCTACTATAGTTGATAGCAGCAATCACTGTGTTCTCCCAGAGGAGACGGTTCCCCCATGTGGGAGAACACAATGGTTCCATGGGAGGGATTCCTCCATCAACACTGACTATGGTTGCAGGAAAGAAAATCACTCCATCTCTGGCCAGCTTAACTTGTGAACCTCAGCACCACCAGTCCTACACTATAAATTTACCTCATACCCACTGCTCATAATTAGAATCAGAATACTCTGACCAAACTGCCAGAACCTGTTGGCTCCCACTACTGTCAATCATAACCAGTGAGCCAATGAGAAGAGAGCAGGGGCGAGGCTGAGCTGAGCCCTGTGTGTGAATGGACATGCAGAGCAGCGGCTCAGGAGTGAGCCTGCGTGGGTGCCCACCATAGACCAGGAGCACCAGAGGGGGACCCGTGAAAAGGAGGATCAACTGAGTGGGGGACCCAAAAAACGGAGATGGCAAAACCACTACACAGAGCAGGTAAGTATGACATGTTTATTATTATTGGTTTTTATCACCAGCCATCATGGATCCTTTCCCAACCTGTGACTGGACAGTAAAGCTGATGTAGTATAACAATGAGTTCATCTCTCTGTTACTCGTATTTCTTCTCCTATCAGCATGCTTCTTGTCAATACATGAACTGATTGGCTCCTTGTGCTAATGCTTCCTCTCCCAGTTTAATCTCAGCTGTGTGAAGACTGGTCAGAGGCTGATACTAAGCCACATTTAAATGGTAACTCCACTTTCATGAAAAAAAACAAAAATAATAATAATATAGCTTTCACACATGAGAATCAAGTCTTATTGTAATTGAATTACCTTTCCTTTTCAGTCTGCAGCACTGTAATTTTCTGTAAAATGCAATATGGCTAGTTGGAGAGGTCCTGTACACAGAGTGTGTACAGAACGCCCCCTGAAAATGTCATTTACTGCTTGTGCGATTGGCTGATTTTCCCAGAAGTCTGCATTAAGATACAAGTCAGAGTTTTGGCATCCCCTGCAACAAAAATGTCATTTCTGGTAAAATACTCCCTATGGGAAATCACATCTAAATGGATGCAGCACCTGAAATTTTCCTCATTAGTGCCCTGAAGGTGCAGCAGCTGATTGAATCTGTATGGAAACTATTTTATAATTATCACACAGCATGTAGACACAGACAAACAAACAAACATCTACTTCTTCAGAATAACAAAAGGTAGAACTCTGCAACAAAGTTTGTTTAAATCCTTGCAATGTACATAGATCATTCAGAGGAGAATTTTATTTTCTCAACAAAAGTTACTCTTTAAGTACTTACACTTCTTGCATTTGAAAAAACACAATAATTTAATGAATAGAAAACTGTACTAATGGGTGTACTACATACAGTATCTGTTTGTAATTTACATTAAAAGTTAAACTTTAATCTACAAAAAATACATCTGAAAATATTTGAAATGAGTGAACATTTAAAATTTGCTCTACTGAATGCTAAGCAGGATACCCCGAAATCATAATAATACACACTTGCTGTCTCTTTAATATAATGTTACTTATTGGCTTCCTGAGCACAGAACGGCAAGTAAGTAGTGATATTCCGGCAGGCTGTGGGTCAGAGATAGACACGTAAACATAAATGTGTCCCCAGGGTAGGCTATCTGGAAATGCTTTAGAAACATTATCTCCTCAGATATTTAAACGTCTTCTAGGGCAATCCACAGGGCAGAGATTACAGTGATTGGCCACAAATTAGCACCTGCAGTAATAAAAACCCGCAGGCATAGATTGATGGAAAAAATCAGCAGTAGCTGATAGAAGCATTTGACGCCATGAGCATAAATACACCACAATCCTCCAAAAAACGTAGTATATTTCCTGGATCTATGTAGGCAGGTACTGCTTGTCCTTCATCCACTAGGCTTTGTCCTACTTGAGAGATTGTTCTCTGAGAGATTCTATAGCTGGATACTGCAACTTCTGGTGATCTCTGGCAGCCATTTTTTTGGTGGGACTCTATATATTGGGGTACTTGCACCATTTGGAAATGTCTGGAGTGAGTGGATAGGTGAGGGATAAAGACCATGTTTTGTTTGGGAGAGTCCTCATGCACACTGAACATTTTTACAGCTGCTGTTTTTGGCTTCTGGCATTTTTTTCTACAGCCAATAAACTCCCCAGCATGTTATCCTATGTGTTCATGCACACATAGGCTTTAATCATCATTTTTTGGCAGGAGCGTTTCCTGACTGGAAAAAGAACCCAGAGCTAGTTGGTTTCAAGAGGAGTTTTTTTAGCTGTAAACGTGTTCTAACGCTGATAACAGCTGAAAAACGCCAATAAAAGCTGAAACAAAATGCTTAAAAATACTGCTATCCGGTGTTGATGAGCATTTTTGGAGTATAAATTTGCTAAAAAACCCAAACGGCGAAAAACGCTAAAAAAGCTAATGCAAAAAAGCTAAAAAACCCTCATGTTTTTAGTGCAGCATTCTACAGCTAATGCTACTGGTGTTTTTATAACGTCCAGTGTGCATGAGGCCTCACAGTTCAAGGAGAGGTTCCTGGTCAAGTAGGGATAGTGCAGGGACACATCTGATTTCTCCTCAAGCAGTTCTCCTCATCTGGTATCCAGATTAACATTTTGGGGACCTCTTTAGCAGAATAGAGTACTGCTATCTTAAGTCACTATCCACAGCCCTCCTCTGATAAATCACATTGTGCCTGTAATACTGCCTGATCGCTATACTGAGCCATTAAAAAATAAAGAACTCTCATTTGCTGTCAATCAAAATATCAATATCCAGAAGCTGCTGCAGGCACGCTAATGTGTTTCCACATCAAATGTAAAATGAATGTAAAAATGATGCTGCACTGCTCATCCAACTAAATATCTCCAAATGTAATGACAGTGAATGATAAGTAAGAAAAAAGCAATAAACACCCCACAGAGGTGCTATCTCCACTGATAGAACATGAATGTGTGGAAAATGGAAATAGTATTGAATCTGTTAAAAAATCTGAAGAGAAACAATTGGCAAACACCAGACAAAGGTTCAAACTCTTTATGGAGAGCTCGCCATTCCCTCAGAAGAAGTCATTGGATGAAACGCGTCAGTGTGTGGCCTTCCTGTGACGTCACTACTCATGCTGATGCACGTGTCCAGATCACGTGATCGCGCTATTACCATCCTGAATGTGGCCTGGGTGGTGAGACACAGGATGCAGAGACTGGAGCTCTGATATAACAAAACGCCTTGTTTTTATTTGCTCATTGTGAGTGTGATTTTAAGGGGGGTTTGTTTGGCAATAAATTTGTTGGATGATACTGCACTATGGCGAGTATTTTCTTTACCCACATGTGCTAATCTGGATATGAGAGGATCTTCTCTGGAGTTTGTTTGGTGATATGCTGGATACACAGTAGTATGCTGAGTAATTACCAACACATGAGGATCGTCCTTTGAAGTCTGTTTGGTGAATGCTGGATATACACTGACATGCTGGTTAATTACTAGCACATGGTGAGTGTGCATTTTGATGGGGTGTTTTTGAGCACTGAATACCACATTGCTTATAAAGGAGGATCTCATTACTTCATTTACTGAGGACCATGTTTATATGGACTTTTCTGAATGGACTATATTGAGATTCCCTATTTATTGATTTTTTGTTTGCACTATTAATATGCACTTATTTGGCGGTGGTTATATTTAGTTGTGTGATTTGGTTTGCGCTATTATCTGTGATTTGTATATTTTTCACATTTTTATTATTAAAAGGTTCAAACCCCACTAAAATCTAAGGCATAAATAGTGACCCAAAAATGGAACACATAGAACACAATATTCCACAAGTATCAAAATAACAACAATGAAATAAACAGAGTGTAAACACCCTCCATAGGTGCAAACACCCTACAGAGTGATCACTGTGCTGATTCAGGTAAAAGGTATAAAAGGATAAATTCACCTTTCGTAACATGTTAAATGTTACACCCATATTCAAGGACTGGCCCCCCCGCTTCCCTTCCCCTCCCCTTGTTCCCCCGTTGTGACAGCTGGCGGGGATCTTATCCCACCCGCTAGCTGTCACAATTTAGAAAAAACATTGCAGTGTGGGGCTCCGCCTTCCCCGGCCACATCACTCATTCACAGTATTCTGTGAATGTGAAAATTAAGGTTCTGACAGCTTTGGCAGCTTGTAGTCTTCAATCACGGTCCTGTTAAGGTACAAGCAGACAGATACACTAACAGCTCTGTAGAAGTCCTGCGTGGCACCAGTGATCTACTGATAGCTGGTGCAATGCATTCCAGGCTCCTAATACAAAAAATAGTAAATGCACATTTTTTTTTTACATGCAAAAAAAATGTACATTTATTTTTTCTTGAAAGATGAACTTATTATCCTTTAACAAACACTAATAATATCTCAATGTATCATGAATATAGTCACAAAACAGGGAAACACCATACAAAAGGTGCAATATCCAGAAATGATGAATATAGCAATGTGAATAAATCAGTTACATAAACACACTGATGCCCCACTAAACAACATGGAGGGCAGGGTAAATGACAGTCCAAAGGAAACTATATAAGTCCCAAATCACAAGTGAATCTTCACAACCAGGCACTGGTAGTTCTTCAGCTAACAGAATGTGACTGAGCCCCACCACCAGCCAGCATGAGTGCTCGCCTCATATAAAGGCCCATATACAGAACTTTAAAGAATTCACATCCACGGTGTAAAGTCTGATTGCCTTAGGGGTTGATGGTTGCAATAAGCAGACAAGATCCAGCAGATAAGTAGGCTCAAAGACACAAAAAAGGGGATTCCATAGTGCAGTAAATGTATTACATCCACACAGAGGGGCGGACTGACCATTCGAGCCCGGGGTCAGTAGGGGGCCCCATGAGATGCCCCTGGTACCTTTCATAGGCTTTTTTGGGTGTGATTTGAGTGTGGGCAAGGACACAGGGGCCCCATGATCCCCTATTGCCCCGGGGGCCCCATGAGTTGTCAGTCCGCCCCTACATCCACATAAAAAACATGAAAAAGTCACTCACATTATGTGCAAGAGTCATAAACTCAATAAGGCATCAAAAGTGTTCCAAGAGAGCTGATGTCTGGTTTAGACAGGAAGTACCATCACCCAGATTCTGCTCTGACACACTACATCACATGACTTCAGCAGGTGAACCCACAGTGCATTGTGATTGGCCAAAGCAATGCACCTAACCATAGGTCAGGTGCAATGCTTTGGCCAATTACAGCACAATTGGGCGACGCTAGCGGTGACATCACTACTAGCTCTGCCCAGTTGGTTACATCTGATCCGCAACTGTCAGACCTGTCAGATTGTGTCAAGTGCTTGGTGGGTGCAGACTGGTCAGCGGACAGCCATTTTATTTTTTTTTTTTTGACTAGTGACAATGCTGGATGCCGTGATTGACAATGAATTGCAACGATGAAACTATGTTTTTGGCTTTTTTTTCTAATAAGGGACTTGTCACAAACTTGTTTTGTTTTTGTTCAATAAAGGAATTATTAAAAAGACTGGTCTCTTTATTTTATACTCAATTTAAACCTTTAGTGAAAGGGTAGGGGTACAAGTACCCCTTACATATTTACAAGGGGGGGCATCAGGGTGCCCACTTATTTAAAGTTATACACTGATGCTAATAAGCTCCCCTGCCCGCAGACCCCCACAACCACAGGCCCAGGGTTTTGAGGAAGAGGAACTTGTGCCCATGCCGAGGGCACATGGTCTGGAAAGCAGCAGAGGGGGGGCCTTGTTCCCCCCTGCTTTCCTGGCCTGCCAAGCCTGTGCTTGGTCTGGTAGGATTTTAAGTGGTCCCCACACTTTTTCTCGACATTTTTTGTCGGTGGGTTTCCCCTTAAAAGTCTTACCAGGCCAAACACTTTTTTTTTTTTTTATTTCTTACTGTGGGGTCCCTTATAACCTTCCTACTAGACCTAAAGGGTTTGGTATGGATGGAAGGGGGGGGGGGGTCACTCTGTTTTTTTTCTTTTTTTATAAAAATTTCATTTTTTAAGAAAAGTCAGTCTTGCTGCAGTAGATTCTATACATTGCACAGATGTGCACCTTTGCAGGTAGTTTAAAGGGACCCCCTAGGCATGATATTTGTTTAAGCAATGAAAAATGACTGCCCCTTTAAAATGGTACTTTTTGAAAATTGTTTTTTCACTTATTCATGTCCCTCAGGGCAGTACCCGAGTCCCCATGCCCCTTTTATGGCCAATATCTTCCTAGTGGGAATTTACAAGTTTGAGTCCCATAGACTTGCATTAAGTTTGAAGTTATGGTCAGTCAGGAGCAGAGGCAGACAGCAAGATCAGGAAAAAGCCAAGGCATATACAGGTAATCAGGCAGCAGCAGAGTCAGAAGAACAAGCCAGGGGGGAGAGCCAGGAGTGGAGACAAGACAAGTCAACGGCAAGCCAGGTCGGTAACAAGAAATCCAATAACAATATACACAGGAGCACAAAGGGACTGATGATCATGCAGTAACCAGTGAGCATGGCTGCTGACCTTAAAGGCCAATAGGAGCCAGAAACTACCGCGCATGTGCCGGCTTATGCCATTCTTGTGCCAATGCGTAGGGGATCACGCACAATACAGCCATGCTGGGTATTGGTGAAAGTGCCGTTCTTCTTTATTTGGTCCCCTGACACCTTTGAAGTCTATGACTCTTGTATATAATGCGAGTGGCATTTTAATGTTTTTTTATGTGGACCTATGTGGGTGGATGTTGCACCAGTAGAGTGTGTTTATTTCAATATTGTTATCACCTTAATACTTGTGGAATATATTATGTTCTATGTGTTCCAACTTTGGGTTACAATTTATGCACTAGATTTTAGTGGTATTTGCACCTTTGTCTGGTGTTTACCAATCAGATTATTTTAACAGATTTAATACTAAAGTATTTACATTTACGGGGTGTTTTTCACACACGTGCATATTCTATCAGCAGGGTTAGCATCTCTGTAGGGTGTTTATTGCTTTTTTCTTATGTATCATTTACTGTCACTACATATGAAGGTTTTTAGTTGGATGAGCAGCGCAGCATAATTTTTTCATTCAATCCTGAGCCATTACTGAGTGATTTACCACAACGAAAGTGTGCGTTGCCAAATAATCTGTTGTTACATTATTGTGCCTATTCTAATGAGTGTACTATCATTGCATATTGTGCCTTGTGCCTGTAAAGAATATGTAAACTCAATGTGTATATACACACACACACACACACACACACACACACATACATATACACATACATACATACATACATACACACACACACACGATTTTGCACACCCATGCCACCCTGTAGCAGTACTTCTGCTATAGGGTGGATGGGAAGCAGTTAAACAAAGTGTGAGCTTATCACCTAAACCTTAGTACAGCAAAAAATAGCTGATGCCATGACCGGTGCAGAATAGATGTACTACCAAACTAAAACAATAGCTACTGATGCATATTCCTACACAGCTCTCTCTCTCTCCCCTCCTCCCCAACTCTACTTATACAAATGAAGAAGACCAAAACCAACAATTGGAGTAAACTGTCCATCACAGTCTTTTATTAACAATTCAACTTAAACACAAAACATTCCTTAAAACAGAAACATAACAGTAAAAGTTGTTGGTCTTAGAAGGCACAAAACAATACAGTTATTCCCTGCAGAATCTTAACCATAATAGTAATAATAAGCCTCCAGCCGCAACCCACCAACACGGAGACAAAACACACAATCCGCAGTGCACAAAATCCACCTTCCAGTTAAATCTTGGTTAACCAGAATGCACCTGAGGACACCATACCACTGATGGGTCCCAACCATTCACTTTAGCTTCAAATTCTTGCCTCCTCCAAAGACCAACAAACCGCCCAAGAGCAATAACAGACCAGGAACCAGAAGACCTCAAACAAACACAACGGAGGGTGAGAGGAAAGTTTCTTCTTCTGTCTGCCACCCTTGTACTGAAACCATTTGATCCTACACCACTCCCAAAGGTGCTCAAGACCCCACCCACACCATGTAATCACTAATCAGGTAAGCCTGCATATTTTAAAACCTTGCCAGCCTATCCTTAACCATCTCCTGTCTGTACTATCCTATTTACACAGCCATGTTTGCCCTCCGGTTTTTTTTTGCTAAGGGCATCTCTGGAAACCTGTAACAGAAAATAAAGTTTCTTAACCCCACATATGCTGGAATTCACCACCTGCACATAGCACATTGCTCCAGAATAACAGTTCCACTATGCACAGTATGCCAAGGTGTCCCAGAAACAGCCCCTTCAGCCCTAATTGCATGGAAAGGGTAACTGGTATAATGCATGACCAGTCAGGTACCCAGGGAGGTGATATAACCCTCTTGGGGAAAAGGATTCTTGTAACCCCAAGACTGGGTCCATAATCATTGGGAAGGAGGCTGGCCTCCAGGAGCCCGAGTCACATTGGTTTCTGTGACAGATGGGGACAAAGGAAACATTTTCAATAAACCATATGAACACAGATTTGTCATTGATGTAACATTTATTTTTAAAAGTAAATATATGTTCAAGGAACACTGTAAAAACTGTATTTGGATCAAAATTCCACTTCAAGAGATAAAGATATTCCTTTAGTAAACACACTTCCTTGGTTGGCAAAGGCCCCTGCACGTGCATTGGCTGCATAAACAGTAGTTACTTCTCTGTTCCAACTTACTGAAATATAAATGTCGAAAAAGTCCCAACATACCTTTTTTCATGACAAAGTTTGCCAGCCAGAAAATATGGTGTTTAGAATAATTGGGAAACTTGTATTCTTCTTTATACAGCCTTATACTGTACATTGGTGTCTTTTGACTCTGCCTTGCATATGTTACATTTGCTGGAAGGAAAATGACTGTTTGACACTTAAACAGCATACATTTTCTGGCAGCAAAGAGCTTTAAAAAGCATTGAAAATATTCACATTTGTGTTTTGATTGCTTGATGTTTTTGCCATAATTTTACTGCTTAATGAAGCACATAGATTCTAAAATTTAATCAGGTTGTCAGACTGAAAGTTTTGCATTTACCAAACATTTCTGGCAGTTTCAGAGAAAAACTGAAAACTATCTCAGTATGTTTCTTATGAGTATAAGAAATGTTGCTATTTTTTTTTACCTTTTAGTAAATTTGTGTTAATTACAACAGCTGATGCTGATGAGCTTTTTTTGATCCCAAGGGAAATCATAAATAGGCCAAATGTAAGTGATTCTACTTAAAAGTAGGATTTTTACAACGGGTATATGTGTATTTTTTTTACTTGGCATAGCTTTACCAAATGCCTGCTTTTTACATCTGATTATTTTAACTTGTAATTAAGACTAATCTTCTTAATAAGGGAAAGTTCATGTAATCTGAATGCAGAAGTGAATATATTTGCATATTAATAAATGGCTTTCAGAAATTAGATTTGCTTAATATGGGTGAATTCCCCTAACACTTTCAAATGTTTTATAATAAATGTCAAGGAGTAAACCAGGAGAATGAAGTACAGAGTGCTTTCTTGGCTCACACATGTTGCAATAGAAAGGTAAAGCTGGCTAATTGTGTTCAAGTGACCATCCCTTTCTAAGTCCCTACCACTCCTATGCTTCTCCAGTTACCAGTTGGGAAAGGAAAATCTTGAGAATAAAAAGACTACCTTACACAGGTCTTTGGGCTCCTGAGTTGATCTCTCAACACTGTCACATACTTCTTTGAACCTGAAAGTGCAGGATTTTTCCTGGGAGCATTGGAGAGTGAAGGAAATATAAGTGCTGGGCACTGAAAGGGCAAAGCAAAGATGTGCTATTAGGCATGAAGTAGTATTTCTTCCTTTACCTATTTACAATTTCTGCTTCTCTGCTCATCTGTTTCTGTATTAACCCTGGAGTGTTTCACAGACTACAATTCCTGCTTAACCCTACAGTACTTTGCTGGCCAGTTCCTGACTCCATCTCTTCCTCCTGACTTGGCACTGCATCGTCCAGCCATAGCTGACTTCAGATTGTGTCCTGGCCTTATTTAATTGATGTACTACTATCCTCATCATTTTGAAGCCGTTAGTGACCACACTTTCAAAATTTCTGAGACACCAACATTACCAACTGGCACTCATGCCACTCGCTCCTTGTCTCTCCATCCAAGATTGTTTGAAATGAAGCAGTAAGAGAGGTCTTCATCATAATCTTGGGCTTCAAATTCAGGTGTGACAGTTTACTATGTTATAGGTAACATTTAGAAATGTTTATTGTGCATAAGCAGTGCACAAAAATTAAGAATGAGCATTGGGTTCAGACTGAGTGAGAAATCTGAATAAAAAAAAAGGGGCAAGATGGCGGATGACATTACTGACCAGATTTGACCATATATGGTCAATGGCCTCAGTCACCATACCTACCCCTATGTTTACATTTCAGCTGTCAACCCAGAATCTGTCATTTGACAATTTTTGTCAGGACTGGATGCAATAACATGGGTTTTTTTGTGTTTGTGTGATCCTTGATGATGGATTTACATTGCTGACCTTTTTTCCATAATAGAGGATTAGTCACAGTGTTTAGTGTGTCATTTTTTTGTGAATGAGTAGGGATACTATGTACTCCTTACATAAGTACATGCCAGTATATGTGCTCCCCTTCTTTCCAGCATCCAGATTCCTATAAGCCCATCATCCACAGGCTTTCTCAACCACCAGGCCAGGGTTTTAAGGGAAGAGACCTTTGTCCTCATCAACTTTAGAATAAGGTGCTTTGCCAGGGAGGTCCTACTGAGGCCTGGTTCACACTAATGTGTTTTTTTATTTCTTTTTGCAGAAACGCAATACAATCCATTTAACATGGTTTCCTATGGGACATATTCACATCTATGCCTTTTTGAACGGTTCTGTTTTTGTAAAGGGTCAGGGACTTGTTTAAACACAAAATGTTGCATTTTTGGTTCAATAGACTTCAATGGAGACACTGAAGAAAACACATTCAGTGCATTTTTTATGCATTCTTAAATGCCTTTTTGATGCGTTTTGCATTTATAACCTGCCCAGCGACAAATTAACACTCTTGACACATCCTTTGTTTGCATTGGGTACACAAATATGTGGCTGTTCGATGCCAGGGTCCGGCCACATATTTGTGTGTGCTTGGCACCAAGGAGTTAAACAACCAGCAGGTGTTTCTAAACTGGGAATCCAGAGAAACAAGTTTAGAGTCTTCATTGTGATCTTTGAAAATGAATAACTTCATTGTCATAGAGAGGTCACAGTCTGATTTAAATCTCTTTTACTGCTTGTTAAGAATATGTAAATAGTTTAAATGTTCATAATCTGAGAACAGAGACATTTTAATTGTCAGACTACAGAATGTGAAAGGCATGTCTTTTCTCTAACAGAAGATCAATGTGTAATTCAAATAGGCTAAGGCCCATGAAGACTGTGATTGAGCTCTGCAGTCACTTGACTAGTGTAGAATAGATGTACTACTAAACTAATACAATATCTACTGATGCATATTCCTACACAGCTCTCCCCCCCAACTCTACTTATACAATTGAAGGAGACCAAAACCAACAATTGGAGTAAAATGGTCATTAACAATTCAACTTAAATAACACAAAACATTCCTTAAAACAGAAACATAACAGTAAAAGGCTCACGAACGCAGAAGCGCATGTGCACGGGGGGGCAGGGTATTTTTTTTTTAAGTTATTTTGATTTTTTTCATTATTTTTACACTGTCCCCTTCAAATGGTGCTGTATATAGCCTGTGAAACCAAAGTGATGAAATGCTCATAGCTTCCAATTTCTTAGGTTATAGAGATGATTGGCACCATTCTGGTCTCCAATCAGCTCTATGGTCAGCTGGCAGAAACACCTGCTGCATTCTCAGGTTGCCCCAATGGCACGGGACTGCTCGAGAAGGCAGTGGGGGAGGGGGTCATCATCTCCCGCTGCTTGTAAAAGCAGTCCTGCAGCTAATTAGCCACTAGGATTGCTTTTACATGAAAACCGATTGCCGGCTGAAAAAAATGATACCAGGATGATGCCTGAAGCTGTAGGCATCATCCTGGTATAACCATTCAAAGTCCAGTGATGTACCAGTACCTCGGTTTACGAATGTAATTCGTTCTGCAGGACATTTCATATAGCGAAAAATTCGTAAACCGAAACATTGTGTCCCATAGGAATGCACTGAAAACCAATTAATCCGTTCCAAAGGTCAGAAAAACAGTAAACGCTACTAAAATACCACATGAGTTATTTAGTTACCTCATGCGGTGTTTTAGTAGTGACAACCATGTTTTCCCCACTGACAGCTGAATGTAAATGAATTGCTGGCAATTAAAAAAAATATATTTCACACTCAGCTGTCAGGTGCCAGTTTTTAAATGTAATTACCGTTTTTTTGTTTTTTGTTTTTTTAACTATGCAGTAGTTCGGAAAGTCATCTGTCACTTTCCCCCTCCAGCTACAAGAGAGAAAGTTTCTTTTAGTTTATCTCCCCAAGTTAAAAGAAACAATGTTTCATTTCAGTTTCTTAAAAGATACAAAGTATCCTTTAGCTCCAGGGAAACTGACAGCTAATGTTGTGAGCTATAGTGAAGAAAAAGAAAGACAGCAATTGCATTTAAAAATCAGCACTGACGGCACTTTGTATTGTGAAAAAATTAGTAAACAATTCGTAAACTGAGGCCTTATTTTCAATGGATTTTCATTCGTAAATCGAAAATTACGTTAACAGAGGCATTCGTAAACCGAGGAATTACTGTATATGCTATGTTCTTTGTTTTTTTTGTATGCAGCCTGTGAACTAAATGAAAAAAAGAGAAGAAATCTCTGCCAGAAAAAGTGTGGTATGCCCACCATGAGAATATACTGCCCTGTATCCACCCACTTCTAATGGTGGGCACACATTAGGTCACACTTTGCCACAGTTCCAAGATTGTACAAATGTTTAAATAGTGGCACTCTTGAATAAAAAGTGTCCACGTATAAGTGGTACCCCATATGGAAAAAGGATGACACCAAGTCCCAAACTATCTTGCCACTGCTCCCCATGTAGTCTGGGCATCTGGGGGGCTCCACGTAACTATCTTTTCCCTCGTAAATTCAAAACTTATAAGTATAGCCTGTTGTCCTCTCACAGGTCTTCTATATCTTGACCCCATATCTGGCACGCTTGCTGGGGAGAAATTGTTTGAATGCAAAGTGGCCAGAAAAATTAATGAGGGACTCATCAACGCAGATGTTTTGCTGGGGAGTATAGACATCTGCAAATTTTTGGTTAAGGTGATTTGCAAGGGACTGAATTTTGTGGAGCTGGTCAAATTCAGGGTCACCCTGAGGATGACAGAGTGTATTGTCATTGAAATGCATAAAACACATTATATTCTCATATCTATGCCTGACCATGGCAGCAGAGAACACGGGCATATGATGAATCGGGTCTGTGGACCAATACAACCGCAATTAATTTTTTTTAGTAATGCCCATGTTGAGGGTTAGGTCCAAAAAAATGTAAATTCGAAAACCGTAATGAGTTTCCATGCGAATGGTCTGGCAAGGTTTGAATTTGGGTTGGCGGTGATAAATTGTTGTGCATATAAAATGCTTTGATCCACAATCAATGCATACAGATCTTCCATGAAAAACAGCTCCAAAAAATCAAGGGAAGTAGTTAAATTTGCTATTTCCACCTGAATTCCGGGTTGGGCAGTGAATGGGGGAAGTACGGGTGCTGCAGAATTTGTGGGATGCCAATCGGGATTTGCAAGCACATCTGGAAGGATACTATGGACTCTACGGGCCTCTGTGCAAATTCTTGGTGGTTGCAGGACAATACTTGTGCTCACCATCGCACCAGCTTATACTGCACTTATGGGACTCGCCATACTGCAGTGCTGGTATTATTATTATTTTAATACAGCATTTATGGCACCAACAGTTTGCTCATTGCTTTACAATATAATGGGAGACGATACAGCAATAATACAGTTCAATACAAGAGGGTTAGTTGCCCCTTGGAGCTTACAATCTAAGAGGTATGTGAAAGACCAGGATGTACTAGGCCACTAGTATTCACCAGTTCACCAAAAGGTAGCTTGGCACTAGTACTGGCACTCTGCTGCATATAAATTTACTGGCAAGTGCTAACAGAGATCACGCCTGATTCTGCAAATATTGCGGTTTTGTGTGCAATGTATCAAGTGACAGTGACCTACTGACACTGCACTTGATGGGGGAGAAGGGGGGGGGGTAAGCATAGGGGCTAAACGCAGGTGCTGAGGCTGATCCCGCTAATGCTGCATTTTTGGTGATGTTATACTAATGTGAATGCTGGTATAGTGCTGATCTGATCAAAGATATTGATCCGTTCAGAGACTATACTAGCAATGGAGGTTTATTGTGTATGAGCGTCTTCCTGGCAATCAAGGGGTTAAATGTGATGACTGGGGCAATCTGACGCCATCTGGGAGGAGCGTGAAAACCACGGGAGCATGAATCACGTATATATATGTGGTTTTGCGCACCTGTGCAGCCCTGTAGCAGTATTTATGCTATAGGGCGGTCAGGAAGCAGTTACATAAGTGTTATGGCGCTGCGTCACTTTAACTGACAATTGCGCGGTCATGCAATGCTGCACCAAAATTAAATTTACATCCTTTTTTCCCCATGAATTGGGTTTTCTTTTGGTGGCATTTGATCGCCTGTGCAGTTTTTATGCTTTGACCTATAAAAAAAAAAAACAATTTTGAGAAAAAAATATATATATTTGGGACTTTTTGCTATAAAACATGTCCAGTAAAAAATGTAAAAATAAAATTTCATCATAAATTTATGCCAAAATGTATTCTGCGACATGTCTTTGCTATAAAAAAATCCCAATACGTGTAAATTAATTGGTTTACGCAAAAGTTATAGCATGCACAAATGGCAGTATAGATGCTGGATTTTTTTTTGCATACTAATAATAGCGGCGATCAGTGACTTATGGCGGCAATCAGCGACTTATGGTGGGACTGTGGCGGACATTCTGACACTGGGGGGGAACTGACTTGGGATCACTGACATCCCCAGTGACACCAATACAGTGATCAGTGCAAAAAAAAAGCACTGAAGCTGTAATAATGGCACTGGGGAGGAAGGGGTTAACTTTTTTAGGCAATAAAAGGGTTAACTGTGTGAGGGGAGTGTTTTACTAGTGGGCGGGTGTGTTCTTTACAGGAACATGCTGTCAGGGAAAGCTAAGCTCTGCTTTCCGGTACAGTGTGCAGGAAACTGACAGGGAGCAGTGCTGCATTGAAAACAATGCAGCTGTGCTCAGTGTCAGTTTTTGCGGGCAATTGCCGGGACCCGACTGGTAATCACCGGCCGGGACCTGGTGATTGACACTCGCGGCCGCGATTGGTGCAGCAGGTAGGGTGGGCGCGTGCTCCCTACCATGTAAACAGGATGAGGTTTATAAATGTGATCCTGCCTACAGGGGCTGTTTTGCCACAGTAAATGTACTGTGAGCGGTCCCTAGTGGTTAACAGTGAACGGTCCCTTTAAATCTTGAATATCAACACGTGGACTTGTGTGTTATATATCCTATATATTGTGATCCAAAAACACCACCACCAAGTGTCATCCAAATATGGTCTCAAAGAATGGTGAGCCGTCCTTTTAAATCCACTGTACTTCAAGTAGACCAGTGTAACACACTACTGTGTAAACATGTACGGTGCTCCTGTGTCACCCCTTAGTGCTCATCCACTTCCAACATTCTATTGCACTCACCTCCAAGTTTGACCTGTAATGTCAAGTCAAACTGCACTTTTTCCATTAATCCAGGAGGCTATACTGGTACACAGATCTTCACCACCGTTAGCCAGCACTTTTAAACATCTCCAGATCGCTCAACTTCCATGTGAAAAAAATGCTCAATATAGTGTAGTATTGCCACTCAAAATAGCTTTTATTTAAAACAATCTAGTTAAGCTCACATTAAAATGTGTCCTCCTGGGACACTACAGGGTTAAAAACTCACTATACAGTGTTTGCTGTAAGAAGTGTGCAGAAATCCCTTATTCCAAAATGGCGGTGCGTGCACTTCCAGTTTGCGACCTGATGTCATCGGCGTACCCTACGCATTACGCCACATCATGTGACTTCATCATGAGTCCTATGTATGCATTGGTAAGACTTCTGGTATAGCACACATTGATTTTCACAAGCACAATCTTCTGCTTTTCACTACTTATATATGCACATACTATATTGGTAGCACCATATTTGTAGATATACTGTTGCGCTGCATTTCCTTCATTTATTTATGCTTTACATGTGGGAACACATTATATGCTAGCCGCACAAGTTCGTTAGGAGGTCCATTGCGCTGAGGGTTCTCTATACATGACAGTAAGAAACAGTGTAGATATAAGAGGAATTAAGATAGAAGAGATAGATCATAAGGTAGAGGCATATGCAGATGATATGCTGTTTTATATAGAGAACCCTGGACTAACATTAACTAATTTAATGAGATTATTAAAACAATATCGAGAGCTTTCAGATCTGAAGATAAACCACTCAAAGTCAGAGATCTTGAATATTAATGTTTCTAAGAAAGAGAGGCAGGCCCTACAAAATGATTTTACATTCACATGGAGGGAGAAGGACCTGGGTTACTTATGAATAAAACTAACCCCTTCTATAAAGAACATATATCAGGTAAATTATATTCCATTAATAAAAAAAATAAAGGATGAGCTGAGAAGACTTTCAAGGAGTAGGGTCTCCTGGATTGGGAGTATAAACTTGGTTAAGATGGTGATAGTCCCAAAAATTTTATATAAATTCCATATGCTTCCAGTCTACATTCCAACATCCTTTTTTGGGATAATAAAAAAAACTAATGCTTAAATATATATGGGCTAATAAGAACCGAGAATTAATTATGAAGTTTTGTGTAATAATAAAGAGAAAGGGAGATTAAATTTGCCCAATATTAGGAATTATTATATTGCAGTGATACTGTCACGGGTGGTAGATTGGACATTTAATTAAAAGGGGAAAAGTTGGCTTAAAATAGAGGGAATTTTAAGTAAAGCATGATTAGAGAAGGTTATTTGGGTTCCACGAAAGTTTCGTACTATAGATGAGATTAGTAGCACTTTGACACAGGAGGTGTTAAAATTCTAGGATGGAATGCACAAATAGGTTGGAAGTATAATTCATTATTGATTCCTCTGGTGGGCATAGAGTTTTTCCTAACAGGGAAAGACAATATCTCGGGTAAAGGGTTTAAAGATGGGGATACATGATTAAGAGATATAGTAGCTAAGGGGAAGTTGTGCACTTTTCAAGATTTAGAAAGTAAAAAAGAGTTATTTGTAGTATTAGATGAATTTAGATACTATCAATTAAGACATTTTGTTTCAGAGTTGCCCCAACCACTGAGGATGCCGGAGGAAATGCTCCCATTTGAAATAATGTTGGGTGCTGGTACAGCTCCAAAACAGGTCACCTCCAGGATATATAAGATTCTATTGAATTGAAGGGGACGAGCCCTCCATTATTCTTAGAGAAATGCGAAGGTAAACTAGGAACAAAAATGAGTGAAAAGAAAAATAAAATGTTTAAATTAACACATGGGGCGACAAATATGAACACAGTTGAAATGAATTATAAATGTTTAACAAGATGGTATCTGACACCAAGTGTTGCACATAGACAGCGAGTAAAAGTATCACCGCTATGCTGGAGAGGATGTGGATTTAAGGGAACAATGGCACATATCTGGTGGGACTGTCCGAAAATGCAGGACTTTTGGCAAGATGTAACAACTAATACAGGAGATTTTGGGGAATAATATACAGAAAGATCTGTGGGTGTGCTTATTTTATAAGTCAGAGTCATCAGTGAAACAGTATAAAAACAGTGTACTATATCATCTGATTAGTGCAACCAAGGGACTCATTCCCAAATTCTGGCAGAGACAGGAGCCCCCAACACTGAGGGATTGGATAGATAGGGTTGAATATATAAATAAGATGGAGATGTTCCACATAGATGAAGACAAAATGGAAAAGTTTAGAGAAGAATGGGGTAGATGGTACAAATATAAGACATCTGAGAAATATCCGGAAATAGTGAGGAGTCCCAGTGGTCTGAGGTAGGAGAGTTAAATGGAACAGGAAAGGATAGGCCATAGAGAAAGAAAGGAAAAAATGGAAAGAAGAGGAAGAGTAGGAAGAGATGATTAGAGAGAAGGGAAATAGATGTGGACTGGAATGATGGAAAGAAACGGAAAGAGGTATGTGGACTGGGGTTACTGAGGGGTGGATGGGAGGTGGGGAGAAGGGAGCGAAGGATGTAAGTGAAATGTTTGTGTTTTTTTTTTTAATGAATATGCTATACTGTTGAGTTTTCCTATTTTTTCCCTTTGTAACGAAAAATGTAATAAAAGATTTAAATATAAAAATAAAAATACAAAGGCTTCTGTGATTAAGCAGGAGGAGTGGAGGAGCAAGCATAGCAGCTGCACCGACTCTAATGTTGAAGAAGCTAAGACCTGAAGCATCAGCATCGGGCTCCTGGAAATACAGTAACAGCTGTCTTCAGGGAGTGCAGTAAAACTGTCAGATATAAATATTAGAGATATGCCCAGGAGATAGCATGCACCTCCTTGGACTTCACTTATAGTGTGCCTTCACTTTTTACAGTGGAATTCAACTTTAAGATTACGGCGGTGGAGGTAGCATGGGGATTGGAAGAGAAAAGTTCAACTAGACCAGAAGTACACGGAACACACCAGATTGATAACAAGTCATGCCCCTTGTGCTGCTTTATTTGACTAGAGTTTGGCTTTAACAATAAATATACAGCTTTTTTTAATTATACTGTTGTATATTGTGACTTGTCAGGAATTTATTAAGCAAGACTTGTAAAAATACTAAGAGATTCAGTTTAGGTGTCTCATGCTTAACTTTTTAATTTAATGAGAAGGGAGAACCATTTATATTATTTTGTTCCAGGGACAAAAGATCTTTGTGCTTGCGTGTTACATAACCACATACTAGTCACAGATCGAAATATGCTATTTTATAATGAGTAAAAAAACAATAGTGTGCCTTGAGTCACTGTGTGGGCTTCCCAGAAACTCACTCTGAAAACAATGTAACAGAAATGTCAAGTCTCAGTTCTGATTACCCCTTTAGTTCCCAGTTTTTTTAAGAAAAAAAAGTTGCATTTGAATGTCTAGTGATGTCATTCAAACATTAAAGTGGTTGTAAACCCTCGCATTTAACCAGTAAAGTGGCTGGTTTCAGGTGATACACAGACATTAAACAAATCCTCCAACACATGTAGTACTTGTTTAACTGCAATCTTCATTTATTCAAAGTGCTGAATTTATATGCTTGTCTGAGAGTTCAGAAAAAGGGGGTAGAGAGCTGAAATGACACACTGCAGAGCTCAGGGAGGAGAGCTCTGAGTGCTGATTGGAGGGAAAGGAAACCCCCCTAACACAACTCACAGGAATAGAGCTGAGGCTGTCAATCTGCTGGAGGTCCCTCCCCTGTCACAATTGTTCTCTTGGTATCAGGAAAACTTGTAAGAATTTATTCATCAAAAATGACACTGAGCCTGGGTTCACACTTGTGTGGTGCGGCATATCACATGTGATTAGCACAGGAACTGCACCGCATTTCTGTGCAACTCACATGCGAATTCTGTGTGGTGCAATTTGAGCCATACATTTTGTATGGATCAAATCGCACCACATCAGCACCAAAAAGGTGCAGCACTCTTTTTCTGGTCCGCACTAGAATCGGATCACATCGGTATTCACACCCATGCGATCCGATTCTGTACATCTCACCGTGTTTTGCGTTCCAATTTTGGGGTGTTATTAATTTAACATACACACCCGCAGCAGTTTGCATGAACAGGGTGGAATTGCGATTGCGATGCGGTGCAGAATTCGCACAGAAACCTCTGCTAATTCCTCACCGCATCAGTGGGAACCCAGGCTGAATGCTCTTAATTGAGACAAGTACACACTATAGGGCAGGGGTGGACTGACAACTCATGGGGCCCCTGGGCAATAGGGCATCATGGGGCCCCTGTATCCTTGCCCAAACTAAAAAAAAGCCTATGAAAAGGTACCAGGGTCATCTCATGGGGCCCCCTACTGACCCCGGGCCCTCGGGCAGTGCTCGAGTTTCCAAATGGTCAGTCCACCCCTGCTATAGGGGGATATGCTTTGTTCATATTTCATGTCTGAGGTTTACAGCCACTAACTTTATGTAGATACATCTGTTTTAAAAAATAATTAAATTAGTATATAAAATAGTGGCTTAAAATAACATAATGAAATAACAAAAAATAGAGGAGCTTGGAAGTGAGTGGCAGCAGGGAGATGGGTCTGAGGTTGTTTGGGTCTGTGTGGTCCAGGGAGGGCTTTTTGAGTATGGGGGTGATGTGTGCATGCTTTAGGGGGGAGGGGAATGCGCCAGTAGAGAAGGAGAGATTGAAGATGTGGGTGAGGGAGCGGATGAGGGTGACCGGAGGAGATGAGAGGGGATAGGGTCCAGGGAGCACGTAGTGAGGTGGGCTTCTGAGAAGACCCTGGTGACTTCCTCAGTGGTAGCAAGGCTGAAGGAGTACAGTGCTGGGGGGTTACGGTAAGCGGGGCCTTGGGTGTGGTGGGGGGCAGTGCGGTTGCGAGGTCAGAGGAGGGGAGAGATGAGGGGATGATGGGGGGGGAGGCTAGGTGGGGAGGTAGATTGCGAGTTGACTATATCCTTCCAGATTGCGTCGATCTTGTTGTGAAAATGGGTGGCGATCTCGTGGGCGGTGAGTAAGGTACTGAGTGAATGAGGGGGGGAGCGAGCAGGGAGTTGAAGGTGGAGAACAGTCGGCGAGGGCAGGTGGAGAGGGTGTTGATTAGGCTTACGAAGTAGGCCTGCTTGGCGGCGTGCAGGGAGGAGGTGTAAGTGAGGAAGGCAGATTTGTAGACGGAGAGGCTTTAAAATAAAGTAGCAGAAAAACGTCACCATGTAATCCTATAGAATTCTTCCCACTGATCCATTGCAGGTCAGTTGCATTTTTTTTTAAATCCTGCTTGCTGAATTTTTCTTGATGGTTTGATGCGGTAAAAAAAAAATAAAGACACCAAAACGCACCTCCCCATTGAACTGAATGGAAAATGTGGCAAAAAACACATCCGCTTTGCATTTTTGGTGTGGGCCGGTCCACACTACAGAAACGCAGTCCAGATGTGTTTCAGATCGTTTTTGCATGGCTGTTATTTATGCGTTTTTGGCTCGTTACGGTGTTTTTTTGATGCTTTTTTATGCATTCCAATTCATTTTCCCCCTCTCTTTTTCTTCAATTGAAATAGGGACATGTGCATTTATGGTGCATTCCAGTGAGTTCCGGTGCGTTTTTAATATGTTTTACTGCATTCCAGTACAGTTCTGTGCAGAAAAAATGCAGCATGTTCTACTTTTTTTTTCTGCAACTGGAACGCACTAGAACTACAAGCACTGATGTGAACTATGACACTGACAACCATATAAACCTACTTTCTGTGCATTTTGGATGCAGAAAAAAAAACAACTGAAACGCATGTAGTGTGAACTGACCCTTAAAGTCACAGGTCCTGTAAAAAATACACTCCAAACGTGGTAAAAATGCATGTGCGTTTTTGCCGTGGATCAGTGTGAAAGTAGCAAAAGTTGTATTATTAACCATTAGCCACCCGGCCTATAGCCGTTTGGCGGCGGCAAAAATGCTTCACCTTTCCGGGTGCACGCCATTGGGCGTGCTCCCGCACATGCGCAGTTTGCGCGGTTGCAGAGCCGCGCAGCGGCGTGATCTGTCACCGGCCGTGTACCTCGGACACGGCCGATGACAGATCTGAGTACTGGACCCCGTTGCCGGTACCATATGACCTGCTGTGACCAATCACAGCAGGTCACATGACAGTTGTATACAATGGATGGCTTCATTCATGCCATCCATTGTATACTAGTGCCTAGCTGTGAATGGTCACAGCAGGTCACATGCACATGTCATGTGATTAGCTGTGGCCAAATCACAGCTAAGCACAAAAAAAAAAAAAAAAAAAAACCTGAATGAATCGATTTCATTTTGGTAAATGCTTGCTTATAGCAAAATAATTCTTTGCTATAAGCAAATTGTGTAAAAAAAAAAATACTGATCACTTCCCCAAACTAGTACAATGTTACTATGGTAACATTGTACTACTTTGGTCATAGTAAAATATGAAAAAAAAATCTTAAAAATAATAAAAAAAAGTAATACAAAATTAAAAATAATATAAAAAAAATAAAAAAGTATATATATATATTTTTTTCATACTGTCACCAGTCAGTGTCCCTGTTCACCGCCATGCCAGTTATATGATGATGCCGTACTGCACTGGTGACCGTATGTAAAAAAAAAATAGTGAAAATAATTTTTTTAATTTTCCGAAAAATTATGACAAAAAAAATACAACTTCAAAAAACGCGCCATGCCTCTTATGAAGTACGTCGGACTGTCTACTTTGCAAAAAGGGGTCATTTGGGGGATATCTGTACTATTCTGACATTCTTGGACCTCAAGAAATTAGATTGGCTGTCAGTACTTCAGGATTGATCAATATTCAGATCTATACCATAGTTTGTGAACTCTATAACTTTCCTACAAACTAAAAAATACATCCTAATTTGGGTTATTTTCACCAAAGACATGTAGCAGAATACATCTTGGACTAAATTTATGAAGAACAATTATTTATTTACAAACTTTTATAACAAAAAAGAAAAACGTGTTTTTTTTCAAAATTTTCTGTCTTTTTTTGTTAATTTAGTAAAAAATAAAAACCCCAGAGGTGATTAAACACCACCAGAAAGAAAGCTCTAGTTGTGTGAAGAAAATGATAAACTTTTAGTTTGGGTACAATGTTGTATGACTGCGCAATTGTCATTCAAAGTGTGAGAGCGCTGAAACGTGAAAAATGGCCTGGGCAGGAAGGTGTAAAATTTCCCGGTATTGAAACAGTTAATCAAATAGTTTATGAGGGCTTTGGGTCTTGGAGAGGGAATCTGCTAATTAGCTCCATTCCTATTTCAAGGCATGTGTTACTTGCTTGTACTAATTTCAACAGACCCTGAACAATAAACAGTTTTCTTTAATTAATTAGACCAGATGTGCACTTTAATGAAATATCTGCTGAACCTATTGGTACCTACAATAAATTATTCTTTCCTTTTTTTCTTTTCTTTTTGCATCATCCATAAACCAAAAGCTAAATGATGTTGTCTTTAAAGATTCAGTAGGTGGAGCATTTTGTAAAAAGAGAGATTAATGGCATGCCAAGCTTGTGTCTTCAATAAGCCCCAGAGAAGGGGCTCGGAGATTGCAGTTGCTGCATCTACTGTACGTCTTCACTAGTTGCCGTAGAAACCTAGCTATTTCTTAGCCTGGCTGATTTTAGAAGATTGTGGCGACCATTTCCCTAGGGAGGATCAGGTGTGTTTCGGTGACATAAAGATTGTTCCAGAGGTGAGGGTTTTGTGAAAATAGCAGGGATCAAAATGATGCCATCTACACTAGGTTGCTGGATTAAACGTTCTCTTCTTTTGTAGCTTAGTCTGTGAACAACATGCATGTTAGGCACACAAGAGTGAGTCGTATCTTTTTTTTTATATAAAGAAAACAAATTAACTGCAACCCTTCAGTGACCACAGAGGTATACGTTCAAGCCTATTACCGCACAGGGCACTGGTGTGAAGGCTAAAGAATACATGACACATGATTACCGGGGCACACAAAGGAAACACAACCTGGGAGCTACTGCTATCAAAGCACAGCTGTGTTTTTCACACTCTTTGTATCTTGTAGAATTATAGGACAGGCAGGATCTTAAAGAATAAGCACACCTGTGCGACAGAAATGAAAAAAAAAGAACTGTTATGGTTTCCTTTTACATTGTTAATCCAGATCTGTGGCAGGGCAAGGCACTTTTGTGCCCAAGGCAAATCTTGAAAATGGGCCCCCGTGGAGAGAGTGTCTTTTAAATAGCTGCAGAAAAAGAAATGGCATAAATATACAATAGGCACAAAAGGTAGGAGAAAAAAGAAGCACAGGCATAGTAAAGCAATAAAAAGTATTAATTCTTGAGCCAAAGCAGATAGAGATACAAATAGTACGAGCTAGGAGTTACAGCAGGGGTGCTCAATATGTGGCCCGTATAGCCCTCTGATGTGGCCCTGGATCTCAAACTGAATGCAAGTGTTTTGGTGTGCTTTCAGAAAGTGCACCACACCTAAAAGATATAATAGAAGTCTACAGCAAAGTGCAGATAACCCACAGGAGAGCTGCGGGTGCACTGCACTGCACCCATGGTGCGGGTAAAGTGCTGCACATCAGTGTGAAAGCAACTCTATAAAGGGGCTCAGGACAGTAGGAGCCTGTTTACATTTGCAGTTTGGTTGGGCGGTAAACCCAATAGATGAGTCATGTTTTTACCACACACACCCTCCCAAGCACTGGTGTAGCATCACGGGTCACAATGGAAATCCTGTCCCATGTTCCAGGGGGTCCGTGTGGCCTCTCTATCATGTCCTGTTTTACATTTGGACAGAAGGGGTGGCGGGGGCAGTATATACAGGAACTAATCCTCTACATTTTCCTCTTGTAACTGCTGAAAGCCTGCTTTTCCTCCTTTCCCTCCAACCGATATTCAGTAGCTGCAGGAGGAAAATTTGCATTATGCTAATCAAGATAAAAAAAAATGTAAATTCTGAACAATTTTATTTCATTGTGGCCCATGACTGGTTACCAAATCACTTAAGTGGTCCTCACTCTTTAAAAAGTTGAGCACCCCTGACTTACAGTATATAACAGGGGTCTACAAACTGCACCCTGAGGGCTGGATGTGGCCCTTTGCTACCCTTTATCCAGCCCTTGAGGCACTATTCCTACCACCAAGACCAACAATGGGGCAGTACTTCTTCCATTGAAACCAATGATGGGGCACTATTCTTCCCACTAATACCAATGATGGGGCATTGCTCCTCCTACTGACCATCAACCCTGCGGCCATGTTTATTCTCACTGATGCTGGGGCCAGGACACATTCTATTCTCTCTGGCCCTCCTAAAGTCTGAAGGACCATATACTGGCCCTTTGAAAATTGTGAGACCTTTGGTATATACCTTTCCCTGGCTAACCTAATGTATAAAATTCAAAATACTAACCACAACATACAAAGCTATCCAGAACACTTTCCCCCAGCTACATCACCAACCTCATCCACAGATATCACCCAAATCATCCTCTCTATTCCTCTCAAGACATCTTGCTCTCTAGCACCCTTGTTATCTCCTCCCATGCCCACCTCCAGCACTTTTCTAGAACCTCTTCCATCCTCTAAAACTCCCAACCCTAGTAAATTCGGTCAGCTCTTATCGTGTTTGCTTTAAGGCAATCCTTGAAAACTAATTTATTCAGGGAAGCCTACCCCACCTAAAAGCTGTACTTGAGTCGCCTCCATTAGATTATCCGCTGCAGCTATTACCCTTTGTACCATCTCCCCCCTCTATTTAGATTGTAAGCTCCATGAGCAGGGCTCTCCTCTTCCCTTTGTATTGAACTGCATTGTAATTGTATTGTCCCCTTTTTTATTGTAAATTTCTGTGCAAACTGTCGGTGCTATTTAAATCTTGTATAATAATAATATACAGGGAAACAGGACTACAGCACAAGGGTAGTGATCACAAAATAAATTTGAAACCTTGCAGATGATTTTGAGTGACATTGGATGAGTTTAAAGAAAACCTGCAAGTAACTTAAAAACCCTCCACCCTTCTTAATCTTACACAGCAGCCGAGGGGGGGGGGGGGGGGTTACACAAACTGCTCCCTTGATGCTTTTCAGCCAGAAATGATACCCCTGTTCTGTTTGGTGGGCAGTACCACCACCCAGTACAGCCCATTCAAGTGAATGGGGCTGCCCTGCAACTGGCTACAATGCATGCTTTATGGTGTGGCTTTTCAAGGTTAAAACAGGTGATGACTCCCAGTCACCAGTGAAATTCCCTCTGAAAAATGATCCACTACAGATCATTTTTCAGAAGGACAGCAAGGGCAGTTACAAATGAGCCCTTAGGGTCAGGCAAACAGTCAGACCAGCCTGATGGATGCTGTACTAAGGGGTGAGCAGAAGAATAGTGAAGGTTCATATCTACAGTAGGTGATCCATCAGATTGGTTCAGTGATTGGGTAAGTCAAATGTTCCTCCACACTTACAGGCACCAAGTATTTTTCTTTATTCCTGGCACTGAATAGAGTGGCCCCCTATTTTTCCCATTCCTCTGTTTCTGTTAACACCCTCCAGTGCCTACACAAATCCTTAGCGCTTGTTCACAGTGCCCGCTGAAGAGCAATGCGTGTTGTGTCACTTCCTCACTGCCTGATTTAATCATGTAAATACCACACTACTGCATGTGCTAGTGCATACATTACATGCAATTGTGGGGCAGTTGCGGCACAGCCCCAAGACTTGCATCGGTTGTGTTTGATGGTGGTAATGCTGTAGGTATTCACTTGGGTCTGTGAATTGGCTGCTCAGGATCACAACATTGCATTATCAGAGAATCCTTACATGCTTTGTAATGAGGGGGCTGTGAAGTAATGTAATGTTTGACATAATTAACCCTGTCTATACTGTGTTCACAGTTCTTCATTATCAGCTGTAAACTAGATGTGAACACTGTCTGTCCTAATAAAGGGTTACAATTCTAGAAACTGCCCTTTTGCATTATTTGGTAATGAGGAATAACTAGAGTCTGCATGGGAACAAAGATACCATGAGACTGTCCAGATAATCTTAAAAACAGCTGACTCCTCCTTACATCTAAATGGTAAGAAATATATATTTTTTTAATGTATTCTTTTTTTTTTTTTAGGATGCTGTGTAATGTATTCTTTTTTTTTTGGATGCTGTGTAAAAGATAACACATAACAAACATATTTACTCAAATTTGACTGCAAAAATGGAAATATGCTTTAAGGCCATGTTTAGGCACTGGAGGGCACTAGTTTACAGTCAGGAGGACGATTTGGGTTTATTGACTAGTTTACCTTCAGCTTATGCTGCTAAGAAATTTTGCCTATTACTTGCAATCACATCATTTATAACCTATACAAGAATCGAAGTGAGACTCCTGTGCTGCGACCCAATTAATTCAGAAGTGATTTCTATGGCCTATACAATAATAGCCATATATCAAATCTGGCTATAGCCTGTATCGTGGATTTGAAATATTTTGTTCATATCAAAGATCAGTAAATTAGCTGCAGGACCGATCAAATCATTATTCCAAAATGTTTGATTTGTCTGATTATTTATATGCAGATATAACTAATCTACAGAGGATCAAGTAATTAAACATTCATTCAACCATGTTTCATAAAACGTTTGGTTCTCTGCAGACTTGACCAATCTATGTGCATTTATTCAAGTGAGTGAAAAAAAAATTGCAGTTTGCAAATCAATTTGCTCATTGCTCCATGCCTGATTGTCTATATATAAACAGATAAAGCCACAGTTCAAGAGAAATTAATGCTATTTGACTGTTAAATTGTGGGTAATGTATAAACTGTGTAGGTACAATAAAATATGAAGACATATATGAGGACATCTAATAATCAAGTGAAGAAGGAAAATGTTATATTTTACTATGCAACAACAGAATAAACTAATTTAAAGTAGCGCTCCACCGAAGAAAGATATTTTAGTTATAGGTGGAGTTCTGTAGCCTGAACCAACTGCTGACTTCTTATATACTGTATATACTATATTGCCAAAAGTATTGGGAAATCATTGGATTCAAGTGTTCCAATCACCTACATGACCACGGTGTATAACATCAAGCACCTAGGCATGCTGCTTCTACAAACATTTGTGAAAGAATGGGTCGCTCTAAGGAGCTCAGTGAATTCAAGCGTGGTACCGTGATAGGTTGCCACCTGTACAATATGTCTGTGAAATTACCTTGCTACTAAATATTCCACAGTCAACTATTGGTATTATAACAAAGTGGAAGCAACTGGGAACAACAGCAACTCAGCCACAAGGTGGTAGGCTTCGTAAAATGACAGAGCGGGGTCAGCGCATACTGAAGCGCACAGTGTGCAGAAGTCGCCAACTGTCTGCAGAGTCAATAGCTAAAGACCTCCAAACTTTATGTGGCCTTCAGATTAGTACAACAACAGTGCATAGAGAGCTTCATGGAATGGATTTCCATGGCTGAGCAGCTGCATGCAAGCCTTACATCACCAATGCATCTGATACAGTGGTGTAAAGCATGCCACCATTGGATTCTAGAGCAGTGGAGATGCATTTTTTAGAGTGATGACTTACTCTTCTTTTCCTGGCAATCCGATGAACTTGTCTAGTTTTGGTGGTTTCCAAGAGAACAGTACTTGCCTGACTGCATTGTGCCAAGTGTAAAGTTTGGTGGAGAGGGGATTATGGTGTGGAGTTGTTTTTCAGGGGTTGGGCTTGGCTCTTAGTTCCAGTGAAGGGAACTCTTAAGGCATCAGCATACCAAGACATTTTGGACAATTTCATGCTTCCAACTTTGTTTGAACAGTTTGGGGATGGCCCCTTCCTGTTCCAGCATGACAGCGCACCAGTGCACAAAGCAAGGTCCATAAAGACATGGATGATCAAGGTTAGGGTGGAGGAACTTGACTGGCTGGCACAGAGTCCTGACCTCAACCCTACAGACTAAGACTGGGATTCCATTAAAGTTCATGTGTGTGTGTAAAGGCAGTCTCAATACTTTTGGCAATATAGTGTATGTCAAATAGTCTGCTATTGAAATTCCCCCTTCATAATCTTCAACTCTTTTTCAGGTGGTCCACCCACAGAGCTCTACTCTGCATACAGTGCCATAAATTATGCAATCCACACAGGTCCACTCCATGTTTTATATCCCACACAGCTCCACTGTACACTGTGCTGTACTTTATATACATGGCCTGATTTAGAGGGGTGCTGGGGTGGGTTGTGCTCCCTCAGATTTCACTTGCATGCCGCCCCCCCAAAGCCAGGGAACATCCTGTGTTTCCACTCTAAAACACAGATTTCACCTTCATAGTATCACCACCGCATCCATTTGTGTACACAATAAACAACTGTGATTGGTTGTAGGATTGCCCAGGGACTGAACTTCCTCCTCTGGACCTGTTCCCAGCGCCCCACCTGCCAGCCCTTCCCTGTAGCTGCCCAGTGTCTGTGAACTTTGATTCAAAGAGGGTAACAAAACTCATCAGACCCTGATTCTCTGTTGGGGGGAGGCTGCTCTGGGGACCCTAATGTAAAGATTGGAGATTCTGTGGACCCTAATGTTAAGAGGGGTGACTCTGAGGATCCTGATGTAAAGGGGAGTGGGAACCCTGATGTAAGGAAGGGGGCTTTGGGAGCCCTACAACAAGGAAGGAGGGGCTCTGGGAATCTTGATAGAAGGAACGGGTAACTCTGGGGACCCTGATGTAAGGAGGGGGGCTTTGGGAACCCTGATGTAAAGAGGGGGTCTCTGGGAACCCAGATGTAATGAAGGGAACTCTGGGGATCTTGATGTACAGTGGGTGACTCTGAGGACCTTGATATTAAGAGGGGATAGCTCTGGGAACCCTGATGCAAGAGGGGTGATTCTGGGGATCCTAATGTAAGATGGGGGTGGGTCTGGGAGCCATGATATAAGGAAGGGGAAACTCTGGGGACCCTGATGTAAGAGGGGTAGCTCTGGGGACCCTGTTTTAGGAGGGGTGACTCTAAAGGCCTTGATGTTAGAGGGGGGCTTTGGGAACCCTTTTGCAAAAGGGGTAGCTCTGGGGACCCTGATGTAATAGGGGGCGCCAGGAAACTGGGTGTAAGGAGAGGTGACTCCTGGGACCCTGATGTTAGGGGGGCTCTGGGAACCCTAATATAAGGAATGGGTGGCTCTGGGGACCCTCATTTAAGGGGGGTAGCTCTGAGGGCCCTAATGTAAGAAGGTGACTCTGAGGACCATGATGTAAGAAGGGGGAGCTCCAAGAACCCTGATGTAAAGGGAGTGATTCTGGGCACCCTAATGTAAAACAGTGGGTGGCTCTGGGGACCCTGATGTAAGAGGGTAACTCTGTAGACCCTAATGTAAGAGGGGGTGCCTCTAGGAACCCTGATGTAGATGAAGGTAACTGGGGAACCTGACATAAGTGTAGTGACTCTGTCACTTTTGTTAGGGTAAGACTCTGGGACCCTTGTGTAAGAATGGGGGCTCTGTGGCCCTGAAATAAGGAGAAGGGACCCTGATGTAAGTGGAGGTACTCTAGGAACCCTGATGTTAGGAGGAGAGACTTTGGGGTCCCCGATGAAAGGGGGAGCAGGGACTAGGGGAGCCCTGATGTAAGTGGAAGGCTTTGGGGACTCTGATGTAAGTGGGAGACTCTTGGGACCCTGATTTAAGGCAGGGGGAACTCTTGTGACCCTTATGTAATGAATAGAGGAGCCCTGATGTAAAGGGGGACATTGAGGACCCTGATGAAGGGGGACTTTGAGGACCCTGATGTAAAGATGGTGACTTGGGGGACCCTGATGTAATGTGGGTGGCTCTGGGGATCCTAATGTAAGGAGGGGAAAGCTGATGTTAGGTGGGGTGACTCTGGGGACCTTGTCATAAGGGGTCTGACTCTGGGGACCCTGATGAAAGGGGAAGGACTCTGATGTAGCGCGGGGACTCTGGGGACAACGTGATAACTTTTTTGAGTGCAGTAAAGCATATGTGATGAAAACGTTAAAGTTTTTTTTTAAATGATCCTTTGTTCTGGGGTTTATGTGTATCTGTGTGAATGTCATTGTGACATAGTAAGTAGGAGTGTTTTTGTGTGTACAAGGACTTTGGTATATGTGTGCAATGTATACAGAAACTAGGCACAAATTCTATTTATTCATCCCCTTTAAGTCCCTGCCACTATTACGCAAAATCTATCCTCTGCCTCTCTTGCTACTGGCCACTGAACTCTGTCTCACTTACTGCTGACCCCTGAACTCTGCCTCACTTACTACTGTGCTCTGAACTCTGCCTTACTTACTACTGGCCCCTGTCCTCCACCCTGTTGATCCTGTACACTGCCCTTTTTAACTCCTGACCTCTGCCCTGCTGACCCCTGTCCACTGCCCTACAATCTAATGGTCTCTGTAGTCTGTACACTGCAGTACAAACTGTAGAGCCTATCCTCTGCCCTGCTGACCTGCCATATTCTACCCCCTTGACATTTTTTTACTGCCCCCCCCCAAGACAGGCTAGATCTGGCCCTGTTGTATGACAACTACAATTCAATTCACTGAGCCATTTAATAAAATCTAGTCCCTGTAGGATCAGTCAAGCAATGGTAGCCCCCCCTCCACATCTGATGTCTCTTCCTGACAGTAGCCTACAGTTTACCCATTCACAAGTCATGCTATGTCTATCCTCCCTGGTGTGTTCATGTTAAGCTGTCTTTTGTAATTTTTACACAGTTCATGTTTTGCTTCTTATTCTTTCTCCTTGATATTCAGATATACTTGTGGTTTGATGGTACTTTATTCATATGTACAGGACACTGAGTAAGGGTCCCGTATGGATGTTGTCACCTATATTTAGGATATGGTCCCTTTAGGGGAAATGTTTGGTGTACTCAGGGGTCTCACCCATGTAGGGTAAGGGATTCCAGGACAGTCAAGCATAAGGAGAGGACTGACTTGCAGTCCTCTCTGCATCGGTAATTGCATATTTTGGACTTGGAATTTCGGAGGTTCAGAGTGCTATTCAGGTGGGAAAGAACCTCCACCCTTGATTATGGGGGGGTAAGCAGCCCTCAGGAAGCAGCACATAAGATAGGACGCTCCTAGTGCTGGGGGTGGAGGGGTAGGAGTTTGGAGAGAAGACACCTGGCTGAGTGCTGCATGTGTGCTGGAAGCTGTCAAACAACTAAAGCTGGACTTTCCCAACTTTAGGGTAAATCTCTTACATCACGGTTGTCAAACTGGGGGCCCTCCAGCTGTTGCCAAACTACAAGTCCCATGAGACATTGCAAGATTGACAGTTACAAGCATGACTCAGAAAGGCAGAGGCATGTTGGGACTTGTAGCTTCACAACAGCTGGAGGGCCGCCACTTTGGCAGCCCTGCCATACATGAACTTAGCATGCCTTATATTTTGTTTGTGATGAGGACAAGCAGACTTTTTGTGTTATGTTTTCTGAGGTTAAGTCAGTTTTTTTTTTGTGTTGAAAGGTGTTTTGTTTGCTTAAAAAAAATAAAGACTTTTATGCTTAAGACAAACAACTTTGAATGTAATCCCAAGGTGTTCACTCTTATCACCTAATTGCCAACTCCTTTTATTTAATGGAAATATGCTTTGTACAATGTTTTCTTTTTCATTAACCCACCCAGTTTTCTTTCTTATACTTGTTTATGTGTTTTCTTCCCTTTAAAAATCAAATAAAAATACAATTATTAAAAAAATGGTCATCACATTTTATTGTGTTTGGGGCAGTGTAGCAGCAGACAGGTCAGGGCGCCCAACCAGTGTCCACTGTGAAAAACACCTACAATGTGCACGTGAGCATCAGAAATGGACCACAGAACAATGGAAGAAGGTGGCCTGGTCAGATGAATCATGTTTTCCTTTACATCATGTGGGATGGCCAGGTGTGTGTTTGTTGCTTACCTGGGTGTGATGCTTTGAGCAATGTTCTACTGGAAAACCTTGGTCCTGCTATTCATGTGGATGTTACTGTGCAATATACTATCTACTTAAATATTCTTGGTGACCAAGTACACACCTTCATGGAAACAGTGGTCTCTTTCAGCAGCAAAATGCACCCTGCCACACTGCAAAAATAGTTCAAGAATGGTTTGAGGAACACAACAATGAGTTTAAGGTGCTGACTTGGCCTCCAGATTCTCCAAATCTCAATCCAATCAAGCATTTGTAGGATGTGATGGAAAATCAAGCTCGATCCATGGAGGCCTCACCTTGCAACTTACATTGCAACTTACATTACTTAAAGGATCTTCTACTGACAGCTTGGTGGCACAGCATACCTTCAGAGGTCTAGTGGAATCCATGCCACAATAGGTCAATATTATTTTGGCAGCAAAAGGGACAGTTTTGGGGGCAAAGGAACTCTATTAGTTGGGTCATCATAATGTTATGGCTGACAGGTATATATTTTTATTGCATATATTTTTGTTGCAATAATTGGTCTGGCAACAGGATTGCCTAAACCTAGGGCAGAAGTAGTGACCATAGGCACAAACAGTTAAAGCACAGATTCACTTTTACTACAGTTTAAACATTTTTGCTTGTCTATGCAACCCAAGAAAAAAAATCACTTTTACTGAATATAAATCAACTTTTACTGATGATACGTTATTTTTCCAGCAGGTTGACATGACCTTGTGATGTCTTCTTATTTACTGTAAACTAGCATCTCCTGATCACTGCCAGCACTAGAGGGTGCTTTTTAGAAACAGGAGACCCGCTCTATATTTGGCAAAATGAACATCCTGTCTTCCAGGAGCAGCTTGTATAAACAGGACAGAATGTCCACTAGAGATTTGCAGAATGGAAAATTTTGCTTCATTTCAGATTCATTCATTAAGTTAATTATTTGATTTCGTCATAGTCGTGGTGTTTGAATGGTTCACTTTCAGAATTTGTTTCATATTTTTGGATTCGTTTTGTATATTTGTTGTTCCAAATTGATTATTCATAGTTGACTATATTTTTTAAATGTATTAATTTGTTATTTCACATTACTTATGGATGGAGATAGATCCATCAGAATCACTGAATCATAACATCAGAATATTTGTCATTTTACAATAACAATCATAAAGTGAAACACAGTTGTAATGAAGGATGCCCAACATATAAACACTTAACCAAAAACATCCCACATACTGTAATAAATACATAACTCCCAATCTGTTTATTCCACGACATCTCTAGCATTCAAGAGCTGCACAGAAGCTATTCCACAACCTGGTGGTACGAGAGCAAATACTTCTATACTGCATACCAGAAGATAGCAATTTATACAGACCATTACCTGGATGTGAAGTATCTTCTAATATAATAATCATGAAACATAATGAATGGAAGAAAATTAATTTTGGGTTCATTTGTTATGTTATGATTCTGATGGATCCACCACACCACCTCCATCCAACCCAAATACAATAAGTAGGAATCATCTTATTTAACTTTTATACCTTACTGTATTTATTTCAATACTGTATATTTCCATTGCATATATTGTGCATTTTTTATAATAATGGAAAGTATTAATGCAACATAAAAACAAAATTAATCCAAATCAATTCAGATCATTTGTTATGTCGTTGTATTATTTCGGATACTTCAAACATTAACAAAAGGTCCAAACTATTGCATCATGTTACCCAAATGAAACTAATGAATATCAACAAATTTGTTGTTTCGTTATAATTTATTTTAGATTAGTTGAAATGTATTACTATTGTGACTCAGAGATTCGGAGACATCTGAATCTTCGCATAATAACAATTTCATACAAATTTTGATTCATAATGAAATGAATTGTACATGTCTAATGTCCATAAAGAGTTAAAAAAAATATATGCCATACTCCTGGAAACAAGACCTTTCATCAGTAAGGGTCGGTTCACACCATAGAAATGAAGTCCAGATGCCTTCTGAATGGGTTTTTGCATGCACATTTTTTATGCTTTTTTGGCTCATTCCGGTGTGTTTTTCATGCTTTGCGGTGTATTTTTTATGCTTTCCAGTTTTCCCCTCTTTTTCTTCATTTTAACCACTTGCCTCCAGAGGATTTACCCCCGTTCCTGACCAGGCTATTTTTTGAGATACGACACTGCATTACTTTACCTGACAATTGTGCGGTCATGCAACACTGCACCCAAATTAAATTTATGTATATTTTTTACTTTTTGCTATTAAACATGTCCAGTAAAAATAAAATTTAAAAATCTAATTTAGTCAAAAATGTAGGTCAAAATGTGTTCTGCTACAAGTCTCTGCTAAAAAAAAAATCCCATTATGCATATATTAATTGGTTTACGTGAAAATTATAGCGTTTACAAATGGCGGTATATATACTGAGATCCATAGTGACACCAATACAGTGATCAGTGCTAATAAAAAGCACTGACACTGTACTAATGGCACTGGGAAGGAAGGGGTTAACATGTGGGGTGATTAAAGGGTTAAATGTGTGCTGTTTTACTGTGTGCTGTGTGTGTGCCTTATGCTCTAAGCACACTGCTTTGTATGGCTCTGCTATGCAGAGCCATACAAAGCAGTGCACAGGAGCTGACAGGGGAGAGATCTGTGTTGTTTATACACGGGTCTCTGCCCCCATCGGTGATACTTGGTGATCACCGGGTGCCATTGTGCAATCACTGTCCGGGACCCGGTGATTTACAGCGAACGTTGCGAATGTTGGATTGAGGGCACATGCCCCCTACCCGGAACTGCAAAATCACGTATATATACGTGATGTTGTGCACTCGTGCCACCCTGTAGCAGTATTTCTTCTATAGGGTGGCGCGGAAGTGGTTAAATAGGGACATGTGCATTCCATTACATTTTTGGTGCGTTCTGGTGCAGTTTTGATGCGTTTTAGTGCATTCCAGTGCAACTCTGTGCAGGAAAAATGCAACCCGTTCTACTTTTTTTTCTGCAACTAGAACACATTGGAGCTGCAAGCACTGATGTGAACTATGACATTGACAGCCATATAACCTACTTTGTGCGTTTTGGATGCAGAAAAAAAGCAACTGAAACGCATTTAGAAGTGAACTGGCCCTAAGGGTTTATGCATGTAGGCATTTTATATAGCTAGTGTAATTTCCTTGTGGTTCCCCATGCCTGGGGAGCTGCAGATGCTGTGTACAGCCTGCCATTTATGCTAATAATTGTGCTCAGCTGTACTTTTCTAAATGCCTATACTTCTTTACATCAGCGTTTACTAGCCCATGTGAGTCTAACATATTTCCCAAATGTGAAATTCTGCATTAGGGAAATACACTGGATATGCACATGCGGGTAAACACCAATGCAAAGAAGATGAGCGTTTACAAAGTACAGCCATTCACTTATGGCAGGCTGTACTTGCAGCTCCCTGGGCATGGGAAAATACCAGAAATGTACGCAAGATACATAAAATGTTTCCAAAATCTCAGTGTGCATGACCCCTAACGCTAACTCACAGGGGCGGACTAACAACTAATGGGGCCCCCGGGCAATAGGAGATCATGGGGCCCCTATGTCCTTGCCCAAACTCAAAAATGCCTATGAAAAAGGTACCAGAGGCATCTCATGGGGCCCCCTACTGACCCCGGGCCCTCGGGCAGTGCCCGAGTTTCCAAATGGTCAGTCCGCCCCTGCTAACTCATCATAGTGGCATTTGTTTGGTACAATTCATAACAAAAGCTCTGTTATTTTTTAACCTGCTCTGTGACATTGGGACAACTTTTCCATGCAGTTTGGAAGTGAAAATATTGCCTACAGCAATGAAATTTAGTATTTTCTTTAAAACTGAAACATGACTGGCACCAACCTCACCTTTACTCTTGTTTGCTTCAGAAAATTGAAATAAAATAAAAAAAATAAATAAAACCAGGATCCCATACTGTTCAAGCAAGCACAGAGTCCAGCACTATTCTTGTAGTGGGGCTTTTTAAATAGATACCATACAAGCTAAAGCAGTCATTTCAATCAAGTTCTTTATTTTGCAAAGCAACAAACAAGCAATCACGAGTGGAGATTGCAGCCCAGAGAGGAGCATTTATACATACATACAACCATATAAAACATGAGATCATAATAGAATGCAACACAGTATATACAATATTTACACGCTGATCTGTACAAAATTAATATCTCAGACAGACACAAACGAAATGACACATTTTAAACAATAATGCAATCTGCTACTGCTTGATTAACAGACATCTGAGCACAGCCTAACCCCTTCAGTGCTGAAATCAGAAATCAAACCCATTTGAATGTTAGGAGCTTAATTGCCATGTGATGTAAGGAGAAAGAGACAGAAGTAGGAAACTAAAACATTAACCCCTGGTCAGGGATGGACTGACAACTCATGGGGCCCCCAGGCTATAAGGGATCATGGGGCCCCTGTGTCCTCACCCACACTGGAAACACACTTACAAAAGTCTATGAAAGGTACCAGGGGCATCTCATGGGGCCCCCTACTGAACCAGGGCCCTAGGGCAATGCCTGAGTTCCCAAATTGTCAGTCCGCCCCTGCCCCTGGTTCACATATATGCAGCCGCGTGGGCCGCGTTTTGCACGGGCTCAAGAGCCCTTTCATTTGAATGGACTCCCCTGCCCCATGACACCCAGGGAAAAAGTCCCTGCACTTCTGAAAATGCAGCCCGCACGGGAAGCTCGGTTCTTAGTACAGTTGCATTTTCCAGTGCGAGCGGCCTGCCATTAGAACTAATGGCACCCGCCCTTGGATCCACATTCCTCTGTGCGGGTGGTGCGATTGCACGGATTTTTGTACAGAATCTCACTTAAAAGGGGAAGTTCCGCTCTTCCTCCTCCCTACCCCTGCCATATTTGGATTCAATTTTTGGGAAAGGGGGAGTGGTTACTTATTTTTGACAGGTACCCACTCTCCCACTTCAGCTCAGAATGGCCCTAGGCCATGAGTGCTCAACCTGTGGCCCTCACAGCTCTTGTGATACTACAAGTCCCATGATGCATTTGCAAGGCTGACAGTTATAAGCATGACTCCAAATGGCAGAGGCATGATGGGACTTTTAGTTCTACGACAGGTTAAGCACCTATTTATAGTTGCCACCTCATCCCATTAAAACTGAACACATATTAACCACTTGTCCTCCAGAGGATTTACCCCCCTTCCTGACAAGGCCATTTTTTCAGATACTGCGCTGCACTATTTTGACTAACTGACAATGGCATATCTCTTTTCTTGAGGCCCAAAAATGCCAGGACAGAACAAATACCCCCCAAATGACTGCTTTTTGGAAAGTAGACAGTCTGAGGTATTTAGTAAGAGGCATGGTGAGTTTTTTGACGTTGTCATTTTTGTGTCATAATTTTGTGGAAAATGAAGAAATGGAAATAATGTTTTTTGTTTCCTTTTTAACCCCTTGGCGCCGGCGCCTGACGGAACTTTAAGGGTTTCAGAAGCCAGGAGGTGGGGCGGGGTTTAGGGTCATATGACCACCTTGACATGCCGTCACGGTGGTCACATGATCGGGAAAGGTCCCGATCGAAAGAGGAGATCGAGACCTTTCTGTGAGCACTGAACATGCGTTTTTTAATAGAACGCAAATGTGCAGCAGCTCAGCGTCTAGGCCCAGACGTCGGGAGGCCGCACATTTGCATTTGGCCAGCTCCAAGAGGTTAAACATACTGTCCAAATGCAGTACAAAGTCATCATATAACTGGTGTGGTGGTGATCAGGGATACTGACTGGTGACATCATGTTATAAAAAAAAAAGTATAATTTTTTTATAATTAAAAAAAGATATATTTTCATTTTTATGATTTTTTTTGACTGTGCATGTGATCTTGTGATCACAGCAATACAATGTTACCATAGTAGCATTGTACTACTCTGGGCAATGATCAGGATTTTTTTTTTTTTTTACACATTGATTCATTATACCAACAAAATTCATTAGTATACATGTAAGGGTGTGACTCATGGATTAATACTGGTGTGTAATGTTAAACTGCAATATGCTCTTTGGTCAGTAGATGGCAGCAAAGTACAAGAATCGATTTTGTAGTGACTTTTGCTAAGACAAGATAAATGCTTATTTACCCTATAAAGTTTAATGAATACTAATTTAGGGGCTGAGTAGGACCCTCAGAAGGGTCATAGTGAACTGTAAATGCAGGTTTGAGGCTGCAATTAAGAAATGACTTACTGCATCACAAACTCTATGGGAAGGGGAGGATTTCCTGTGCTGAGGAGGAAGTGGAGTCTGGGTCTGGCTGTTGGATGCTGAGGACGTCTTGGAGAATCTGTGTGGGGCCTGGAAGAAGATTTACGGCTCACAGTGGAATCTGGCCAGGGCACCTAAGGAAGATTCACAACGAGACCAGGAAACAAGTGACTGTATGGTCCGGTTCCGGAGTGGGTCAGGAGAAAGCACCAAGAGCCTGCCAAGGAACCGTAAGTGTGGCTTTGCCGCAGCACATCGCACCACACGTGGTTAGTGACATTTTGGATATACCAGAAAGTTACAAGAGACACACTCCACTTTCCTTTGGATTACAAATAGTATTGCACAATACTTAGAGTGCACCCCAATGTTATATCTTGCTCAGAAACATTCAGGCGCAGCCAGGCTGCTTTCTGGACATTGGGGAAAAGTCCGCAAGTACGGGGTTAGTGTTAGACAGTATTATTCTTACTGTATGGTTATGCACTGTTATTCTGTTTACGTATGCTCAACGTATGATCACTATAACTGTTCAGTAAACGTAATTGTTTTAAAAGAACTGCTGTCTTTGTCTGTGTGGCATCGTGTACCCTCTGAATCTGTGGGCCCAGCCCTCGGCCTTCCTTCATTAGCAAGCATTTATATTGAACAAAACTGATTCATTCAGTAGTTTTTGTTGTGATCAGCTGTGATTGGCCACAGCTGATCACATGCTATAGCTGGACTGTGATTGGCCAAGTCTGTACATGCAACCAATCACAGCTAGCAGCACAGTTGTATTCAATGAATGGCATGAAAGGAAGTGACTTGAAATGGCATGAAACCAGAAGTGACTGAACAATAATTATCATGGCAGAATCACTAGATATTATGTTGACAAATGCTGCAGTTTTAAGATTGAAAAGAAATTTTGAAATATTAGGTCTTTGTCTAGGTCTAATTTAGAGGCAGGATACAGAATAACTGTTTATTAGAAAAAAACAAACGTATATGTAGCCTATGGCTATATTGTATATTTCCCTTAGAACTAAAAGTCTCAGCCAGTCCAGAAAGGGGTTATAGTTCTTTATCAGCTTCAGGATTTGGCTGTACAGTACAAAGTCATCTGTGTTCTGCAGGACAGATGTTAATTCACTGTAATTTGTAATCATGAAAGCCTTACAGTGTCACTAAACCCAGGACCCTGTATTATTATACAGTATTAATATAGCGCCAAAGGGTTTGCTCAGCGCTGTACAATAGCAAGGGGGACAGAACATGAGACAAGACAGAAACAATACAATACACGAGGGGTTCGAGGGACCTGCTCTTTCGAGCTTACAATCCAGGAGGGAGGGAAAAGTGGTACAGGAGGAAATGGCTGTGGGGGATGGAGTGGTGGGAGGAGTGGAGGAGGTCAGTTGTTAGGTGAGGGTGGGGTAGGCTTCCCTGAAGAGGTGGGTTTTCAGGGTGCGCCTGAAGGTGAGGAGGGTAGGTGACAGTCTGATGGATTGGGGTAGGGAGTTCCAGAGGTTGGCGGAAGTCCTGGAGAAATCCTGCAATCGGGCGTGGGAGGAGGAGATCAGGGAGCTAGAGAGTAGGAGGTCCTGTGAGGAGCGAAGGGCACGGGTAGGGTAGTATTTGGGTATCAGGTCGGTTAGGTAGTTTGGGGCGGCAATGTGAATGGCTTTGTAGGTCAGCGTTAGCAGTTTGAATTTGATGCGCTGGGCAATCGGGAGCCAATGAAGGGATTGGCAGAGGGGGGTTGCAGATGTGGAGCGGTTGGTGAGGTGGGTGAGTCTAGCCGCTGAGTTCAGGATAGACTGGAGTGGGGATAGGGTTTGTTTGGGTAGGCCAGTGAGAAGGGAGTTGCAATAGTTCAGGCGTGAGATGATGAGGGAGTGTACGAGTTGTTTAGTAGTGTCTGGGGTGAGGAATGTACGTATCTTGGAGATGTTGCGGAGGTGGAGCCTGCATGATCTTGATAGTAATTGGATGTGATTCACTATATATGGTCCTCCACAGTACACAGAATATGGAAATGCAATTATTTTATTAAATATAAACTGCAAAATAACTTTTCTCATCTGCATTATATAGCACTCTTGTGACTTCTATCAGTGTCCAGCTGCGCACTGGCTAATTTTGTAGGAGGCGTTTTCATTTTCCTCTGACTGTCCATATGTCCATCCATTAAGCATGTGCAGAGTGCCTCCTAGGGCTCTGTACTATCAGCAGATGAGTTGGGGACTGTGGAAGAAGGGAAAGTTCAGAGAAGACAAGATCAAACAGCCTTTTTACACAATGCAGAGTATTAATAGCTTCTTAGGTTCCACAGTGAACATAACAAGCATGCTTTACTGCATGTACAGACTGATTTTACTGTTGTGGGTTTAGTAACACTCAGTGAAAAGGATAAACTAATCCACTACTGAAATTCTCATCTTCTTTATCAGAATTCAGTAATTCCTCTGCAGCACGAGCAGGACTGGATTTCTAGTACTGTATCCTGTAGGCATATAAGTGTTGGTGCCCAAAGCAAAACCTTTATGCTAGGGTCATTTCTTTTATGTTACAGGCAATCTATACAATGCTTTTAGGAAACACATGAAATTACAGTTTTTTTTAAATATCATACATACTATTCCTAGGCATTGGATATCATATCTAGGCATGTAACTAATAAGCGCGCGCACACACACACACACACACACACACTGTTGCCAAAAGTATTGGGACTCCTGTCTTTACACACTCGTGAACTTTAAAGGCATCCCAGTCTTAGTCCGTAGGGTTCAATTTTAAGTTGGCCCACCCTTTGCAGCTATTATAGCTTCAACTCCCTCTGGGAAGGCTGTCCACAAGGTTTAGGAGTGTGTCTATGGTAATGTTTGACCATTCTTCCAGAAGCGCATTTGTGAAGTCAGCCACTAATGTTCTCTGCTCTAATTCATCCCAAAGGTGTTCTATCAGGTTGAGGTCAGGACTCCGTGCAGGCCAGTCAATTTCCTCCACCCCAAGCTCGCTCATCCATGTCTTTATGGACCTTGCTTTGTGCACTGGTGCGCAGTCATGTTGGAACAGGAAGGGACCATCCCCAAACTGTTCCCACAAAGTTGGAAGCATGAAATTATCCAAAATGTCTTGGTATGCTCATGCCTTAAGAGTTCCCTTCACTGGAACTAAGTGCCAAGCCCAACCCCTGAAATATTTGTAGAAGCAGTTTGTATACCTAGGTGCTTGATTTTATACACCTTTGTCCATGAAAGTGATTGGAACACCTGGATCCGATCATTTGGAGGGGTGTCCCAATACTTTTGGCAATATAGTGTGTGTGTGTGTGTGTATATATATATATATATATATATATATATATATATATATATATATTGTGGCAGTGCGGTGTCCTGCCACAGTCAAAATAAAGCTGAAAACCCTGGATTCTCAACTAGGCAGGTTGAGGGGCTCCAGAGAGTTTATGTATTGCAGAGGAAACTGACTTTTCCGTTTCCTCATTTATTCATTAAGTTTGTTTTGGGATCTGGAGCCTGGAGATTTCAAAGAAATCTGGGAGGGATGAAATCTCCAATCCGGGGTCCATGTTTTGAAAACCCCCAGCACACTGATTGCACAGGTGTGTGCAGGCCTTTTTATAGAGGCCTAACCATAGTTCTGGGCTCCAACCTGGCAGATAGGAGTCAGGAGGGCTCCACCCTGGCAGACGGGAGGTCTCTGCCTTGGAGTCAGGTGGAAGCCAGACTAGCTGTGTGCTAGTGGCCACAATTTGGGAAGAGTCTGCAGGAGACAGACAGTGAACTGCGAACAAGCCAGGAGGCTGAATACTGTTAATTTGTTTGATCGTGGATACCCCTGCGTGGGAAGCATTTGTGTTATTTGAACTTTCTTGTAAATAAAAGTGGGCAAAAAAGCCCTTAAAGAAGCGAGTTGCTGTGTGCTTGGAAGAAGCTCTACCACTTGAAGGGAGTTCCCACAATATATATATATATATATATATATATATATATATATATACACATATACACACACCCACAGTATATATATTATTTACAGGAGGGAATGCGTGAAATTAGGAATTCTATAGATTTCCTAAACATTTTCTTGTTTTAATGGTTTTAACCTGCATTAGTATATAGTGACAGAAATATCTGTAATGATAATTTTAACAGAAACATGTGCACAGTGATTTACAGGAAAAGTCGCCTGCTTGTCCCACCTTAAAATGATTGTAAACCCTCATGTCTCAGGTTTACAACCACTTTAAGACGTAAGCCTATTGTGCCTAATTGCCAATTCAAACCCCATTGAATACTAATGAACTTAGAATAAAGAATTATTTCTTGAAGGTTAATTAAGTATTTGCAAAATATTAATCTTGCTTAAAATGCAAAACAATTATTATAACATGGTGTCAGGAAAGGCTTGTCCATAGTGCAAGTGAGGGTTCGCAGTGCAAAAATATGCGCATGCACAGAACAATAACAGGCCACACAGATGTGCATGAATTTGGGCAACAGCGTACACAATTGCGCATGCAAACTCGGGCATCCAGGCACACGCCAGTCACTAATGCTGGCGCCAAAGGGCTATTTAAACTGGCTGCAGTCTTGTCTCATTGCTGTTTGGTCTGCAGATTCTGAGTGTGTTTCTGATCCTTGTGCCCGACCTCTGATATTACCTGGCTTGTTCTTGATCTTTGCTTGTGTGCTACCTGCCCTGACCCCGACTTGTCTTGACTACTCTTCTGCTTCCTGATCTTGTCCGATTGTACCTCTGCTGATGAATTGGCCTGTGACCTGACTTTTCTGACATCTGCAGTCTATGCTTGATCTGCCCAACCGTTACCAACCTGGCTCGTCTGACTTCGCATCTGCCACCCTGCTTGCTGCAGTCCATCAGTTCGGTAAGTCTGCATCTGGATTCTGCTTCCTGCTGTAACCTATAACCAAGCAAGATCCATGTCTAGTTGTCCACCTTCAACCTGTTCTGCTTCTTCACCTGCTTGTGGACTGCTACTCACACACACACTACTGGACTGATCACAGGCACTCATACCTTGCTGTGCTCCTGTGGCTACTGTCCCAACACCGGAGGCCCTTGAGCTGGAGCTGTACGAGATGCCTGCCTCTTCACATCAGGCTCACTATCTAAGGTACGCGACACATGATTTGCATTTAATATAACTTGATTTAGACAGTTGTTGAGCAGGGAATATGAGTGATAGGAATACTATTTTTTTTTCTTGGCTATAATCCTAAACATTTGTGCAGACAACTTTATACGACAACAGCCTGAAATCCAGAACTGTATCACTTTGAGGAATCAGGTGCAACGTTTAACTCTCAGCAGAAGCAAGGAATAGAAGAAAAGGTTATGTTAGCAAATGTTCCTATTTGCCTAAATATATTCAAGAATCAAAAAGGTGTGTTAATAAGGCACCATATTTAAAGAGGAATGCAGGCTTTCAAACAACAAAAAGTGCCCAAATTTCCAGATTGTCATAAATCATTTTTTGAATTAATGGGTCTTCAACAAGGCATTACTGCACTTGTTGCCTACTACTGGCAAAAAATACAAAAGCTGTTCTGTACCTACTAATGCAGGCCATAGACAGGGAGAAAAACGGCAGATTTTTCTTTTAAAAAACGAAAAATCGGTCGTTCAAGCGGCCGACGTTACCATCAATGGTAAAAAAAATCGGCCGATTTTCATCCCGTCTACAGCCGGCAAAAAGTGTCCCTGCAGAGAGCTCCGCTATTTCTGACAGTTCTTTGACAGTTCCTTGACATTTACAGCGGTTGCAACATTGTATCTATTTGTTTCCATTTAGGATACAGATGTTTTTATTTGGAAACAAATAGATACAATGTTGCAACCGCTGTAAATGTCAAGGAACTGTCAAAGAACTGTCAGAAATAGCGGAGCTCTCTGCAGGGACACTTTTTGCCGTACTGGAATTCTTCTTATTTTTCATCCTACTTCTTCTTCTTTTTCATCATCATCCTCTTCTTCTTCTTCTTCATCATCATCATCCTGTTCTTTCTTCATCATCATCATCATCATCATCCTCTTCTTCTTCTTCATCATCATAATCCTCATCTTCTTCATCATCATCATCATCCTCATATTCTTCTTCTTTTTTTTCTTCTTCATAATCTTCTTCATCATCATCATCCTCATCTTCTTCATCATCATCCTCCTCATCTTCTTCTTCATCATCGTCCTCCTTCTTCTTCTTCTTCTTTTTCTTCATCATCATCATCATCATCCTCTTCTTCTTCATCATCATCCTCTTCTTCTTCTTCTACTTCTTCATCATCATCCTCTTCTTCTTCTTCTTCTTCATCATCATCCTCTTCTTCTTCTTCATCATCATCCTCTTCTTCTTCTTCTTCTTCATCATCATCCTCTTCTTCTTCTTCTACTTCATCATCATCATCTTCTTCTTCTACTTCATCATCATCCTCTTCTTCTTCTTTTCCTTCTTCATCATCCTCCTCTTCTTCTTCTACTACTTCTTCATCATCCTCTTCTTCTTCTTCTTCTACTACTTCTTCATCATCCTCCTCTTCTTCTTCTACTACTTCTTCATCATCATCCTCTTCTTCTTCTACTACTTCTTCATCATCATCCTCTTCTTCTTCTACTACTTCTTCATCATCATCCTCTTCTTCTTTTTCTTATTCTACTACTTCTTCTTCATCATCATCCTCTTCTTCTTCTTCTACTACTTCATCATCATCTTCTTCTTCTTCTTCATCATCATCCTCTTCTTCATCTTCATCCTCTTCTTCTTCATCATCATCCTCTTCTTCTTCCTCTTCTTCTTTTTGTCTTCCTCTTGCAGGTCACTGCTCATGCGCAGATTTTTTATCGGTAAAAAATCAGACGATTTGCCCATTATTGCCGCGAAAATCGGCCGATCGGCAAAATCGGCCGATTTTTTCCCCAACTTTACCGATAAAAAAAAAACGGCCAAAATACCGAAAAACGGCCGAACAAAGAGCCCACTAACGATCCGAAAATCGGCCGATTTTATTTTCGGCCGAAAAATCGGCCGATTTTCGACCCATCTATGGCCTGCATAAGTCATACTGAAAGGGACCTAGGTTTATCAAGTTCAGCTGAAAGAAAAAAAATGCTAAAACCTCAATTGATCCAGAGAAATTCTAAAAATCTCTTCCAATTTCTTCAGCAGGGAAGACAACTCTGAATAATAGATTACACCACTCATAAAATATGCCACTGTTAAGGTTACATTCATAGCGGAGTTTGTGTGTAGATCAATTTCTGCATTCAGAGGCAGCTAAACATGGCCCCTGGATGCAGCAACAGGCTCTACTATGGCTGCTCCCTAGTCTGCTCCTAGTCTGTCCTGTACAGAGATCTGGATACAGGATGAAGCATCCTTCCTAAAGCGAGCCATACATGGGTCGAATTCTGAAAGACGTTTCTAAAGAATCTAAGAATTTTCAATTGAATTTCACAGCATCAGTGGGGGAACAGCAGCGGATGATTTTTGAGCGACCATCAAATATCATTTTTGAAAAAGGAACACATTTCTAATCAATGATGGGAGAATCATGCAAGAAATGTAATTGAAAAAGAAATGAGCATGAGCTGTGACCCAGAAAGAAAAGAAAATTCTTGGCCATGAAAATTCTTTTTTGTAGCAACATGAGGTGAAATTTAAAGGCTTGGCTGTTCGAATTTCAAAATTGGTGGCACTATCGGATTACAAAATTTCTGATTTTCTAAAGAAAATTTGTTTGGAATTCAACCCATGTATGGCCTGCCTAAGCAACCTCGGAGTTTTATAGAGCACAGAGTACTCAACCTGCTTCAGCTGAGCTAATTAACCTCTCAGTGAGTCAAGCAAGCTCACTACACAGCATAAAAAGGAAAACTATTTGTATACTGCATGAACCTGGGACAAATATACCTCCCATCCTGGACACAACCCATAGTTTTTCCAGGCTTACTGTCACAAGTTGCTATTACAATTAGCCATAACATCTCCTGCCACTATTACCAGATCCTTCCAGTATTACTAGCTTCTGCAACCCTGCTGGCCTGACACTATACCTTTTTCCTGACATCACTACTAGAAATTTGTACTGCCTTGCCATGTATCAATTAAAAGAACACGATTCTTGTAGAGTTAATCTAGCAAAGATGGTTAGGATATATGGCTAGAGAATGTGACAAGACCAGTGTCCCTTGATATGTTTCATTGTTATGTGCAGTGACTTTCTCAAGTGAGCTGCTATTCTCAAGTAACCTTGACACATGGACCTTGGTGAACTATCAAATAATATATGTGTAGTCCATATCTGGCATATTCTGCATAGTACTACAGTTCTGTTTATGAAGAACTAAAGTTGCGGTGAGGTTTGCATCTTTACTATGGACCCTGGGATGTTACTATGACATGGCTGGATACCTTCTTTCACTGTTTACGTCAAGAGGCAATGAGGTTTAATACCAAGATGCAATGAGTTTTAATGCTCTCTACAAATGGATGCGTCAGTGCTGACATACTACAGCATTATTTTGGGGCTTGTATACAAGTCCTAATACCTCACAGAGACAACAGGCATCTGTATATTTTTATTTGACTTTACCTGTACCTGATGGCATACACCTACGGGTCCTTAAAGAACTGAGCTCTGACATTTCAAAGCCATTGTTTCAAATGTTTAGGGATTCTTTAATGACTGACATAGTACCACTGGATTGGCGTAAGGAAGGCCAATGTGGAGCCAATATTTAAAAAGGGGTCAAAATCTTTACCAAGTAATTATAGACATGTTAGTTTAACGTCTATAGTTTGGAAGATACTGGAGAGTTTAATAAAAGACTACATAGATGAGTTCTTGCTGGAAAAAAATATTGTAAGCAACAGACAGCATGGATTCATAAAAGACAGACGTTATCAAACAAATCTGATTTCTTTTTATGAGGAGAGGCAGTGGACGTGGTATACTTGGATTTTGCAAAAACATTTGACACAGTACCCCATATACGGTTAATGTGTAAGGTAAAGTCTACAGGCTTGGAAAAATGTGTATGTAAATGGGTTGAAAATTGGCATAAAGATCGTATTCAAAGAGTAGTAGTTAATGATTCATACTCTGAATGGTCTTGGTGTCATCAGTGGTGTACCCCAAGGTTCAATGTTGGGACCCTTACTTTTTAATATATTTATAAACGATATAGGGTCTGAGATTAAAAATCCTATTTCAGTCTTTTGCAGATGACAGCAGGCTGTGCAGTGGAATAATGTCCTTACAGGATGTCTTCAACTTACAAGCCGACCTCAATGCACTGTTTAATTGGGCAACTATGTGGCAAATGAGGTTTAATGTTGATAAATGTAAGGTTATGTACTTGGGGGCTAAGAATATGCATGCATCATACATACTAGGGGGAGTAGAACTGGGGGAATCAATGGTGGAGAAGGATCTGGAAGTTTTGGTAGATCACAAGCTTAATAATGGCATGCAATGCCAAGCTGTGATTTCTAAAGCGAGCAAAATCCTCTCTTGTATTAAAAGAGGAATATTATTAATATTATTATTATACAGTATTTATATAGTGCCAAAAGGTTTGCTCAGCGCTGTACATTATAGTGGGGGACAGAACATGAGACAATACAGTAACAATACACGAGGGGTTCGAGGGCCCTGCTCTTTCGAGCTTACAATATAGGAGGGAGGGGAAAGTGGTACAGGAGGAAGTGGCTGTGGGGGATGGAGTGGTAGGAGGAGTGGAGGAGATCGGCTGTTAGGTGAGGGTGGGGTAGGCTTCCCTGAAGAGATGGGTGTTCAGGGTGCACCTAAAGGGTGCGGAGGGTAGGTGACAGTCTGATGGATTGGGGTAGGGAGTTCCAGAGGATGGGGGAAGTCCTGGAGAAGTCCTGCAGTTGGGCGTGGGAGGTGGAGACCAGGGAGCTAGAAAGTAAGAGGTATTGTGAGGAGCGAAGATTATGGGTTGGGTGGTATTTGGGTATCAGGTCGGTGAGGTAGTTTGGGGCAGCATTGTGAATGGCTTTGTATGTCAGTGATAGTAGTTTGAATTAAATGCGTTGGGCAATCGGGAGCCAGTGGAGGGAAAAACAGAGGGGGGTGGCAGAAGAGGAGTGGTTGGTAAGGTGGATGAGTCTGGCCGCTGAGTTCAGGATAGACTGAAGCGGGGATAGTCTGTGATGAGGTAGGCTGGTGAGAAGGGAGTTGCAGTAGTCCAAACGTGAAATAATGAGGGAGTGAACGAGTTGTTTAGTAGTGTCTGGGGATAGGAATGGATGTATTTTGGAGATGTTGTGGATGTGGAGCCTGCATGAGTTTGCCAACGATTGGAAATGGGGTTGGAAGGACAGGTTTGAGTCTAGAGTGACACCTATTACTTTGGCTTGCGGGGTGGGACTGATGGTGGCATTGTTGGTCATGATGGAGAGGGTTGGGGGGGCGTGGGCTGGGTGGAAGATTAGGAGCTCTGTTTTGGAAAGGCTCAGTTTGAGGAAATGGAGCGACATCCAGTCTGATATGTCGTTCAGCAGGTGGGTGTTACGGATGGAGACTGAAGGGGTGAGGTGAGGGGTGGAGAGGTAAATTTGTGTGTCATCTGCGTAGAGGTGATAGTTGAAGCCGTGGGAGTGTATCAGTTTGCCGAGGAAGGAGGTGTAGATGAAGAAGAAACGAGGCCCAAGGACAGACCCTTGGGGGACCCCAACAGAGAGGGGGAGAGAGGGGGAGGTGGTAGCATTATAGGTAACGCTGAAGGAGCGCTGGGATAGGTAGAAGGAGAGCCAGGAGAGAGCAGAGTCTCTGATGCCGAGGGAGTGTAGCTTATTAAGGAGGAGGGGGTGGTCAACTGTGTTGAAGGCCACAGAGAGGTCAAGGAGTAAAAGGACTGAGTAGTGGCCATTAGTTTTGGTGGTTAGCAGGTCATTAGTGATTTTGAGTAGGGCGGTTTCGGTGGAGTGCAGGGGATGGAAGGCAGACTGTAGTGGATCGAGGAGGTTGTTGTCAGTGAGGTGGGTGCTTAGATGATTGTAGACTAAGCGCTCAAGGAGCTTGGAAGTAAATGGCAGCAGGCAGATGGGTCTAAAGTTATTCAGGTCGGTGGGGTCCGGGAAGGGTTTTTTGAGTATAGGGGTGATGTGCACATGCTTTAGGGGGGAGGGGAATGTGCCAGCAGAGGGAGAGATTGAAGATGTGGGTGAGGGAGCATAGGATGAAGGAGGAGGGTGCCCGGAGAAGCTGTGTGGGGACAGGGTCAAGGGGGCAAGTGGTGAGGCGGGCTTCTGAGAAGACCTTGGTGACCTCAGTGGTGGCAAGGCTGAAGGAGCGGAGTGTTGGGGAGGTAATAGTGTGTGGGATGTTAGATGTGGTGGGGGGCAGGGCGGTTGCAAGGTCAGAGGAGGGGAGAGTTGGTGGGGTTATGGTGGGAGGGAGGCTAGGTGGGGAGGTAGCTTGAACATTGGTGATGTCCTTACGGATTGCGTCGATCTTATTTTGGAAGTGATTGGCAATCTCGTGGGAGGTGAGTGAGGTACTGGGTGGGGGTGGGGGGGGAGAGAGAGTAGGGAGTTGAAAGTGGAGAAGAGCCGGCGAGGACTGGAGGAGACTTCAGACAGAGCGATATCATATTACCCCTGTACAAATCATTAGTAACACCTCATCTGGAATATGCAGTTCAGTTTTGGGCACCAATTCACAAAAAGAACACTGAGGAACTTGAGAAAGTACAGAGAAGGGCAACTAAACTGATATGAGGCATGGAGGAGCTCAGCTATGAGGAAAGATTAGAGGAACTGAATTTATTCTTTCTTGAGAAGAGGAGATTAAGGGGGGATATAATCAACATGTATAAATACATCAGTGGTTCATAAAGTGAACTCGGTGTAGAGTTATTCACCCTGAGGTCATCACAGAGGACAAGGGGGCATGCTTTACATCTGGAAGAAAATAAATTTAATCTCCAAACATGGAAAGGTTTCTTCACAGTGAGAGCTGTGAAAATGTGGAATAGACTCCCTCAAGAGTTGGTTCTGGCCAGCTCAGTGGATTGCTTCAAAAAAGGCCTGGATTGTTACTAAGATACACATAATAGAATATAACTGGATACTACTGTAGCACTGCCCCTTGGGACAAGCTGGAATATATTATGGGTCCTGCGCTCAATAGATCCAACCCTAAGCAAACCCAATCCCTCTGGCACAACTGGTAATGAATAGCAAATACCCTGCCAAGAAATTTGCTGACACAGGGTTAAATGAAACAAGAACAATTTTATGGAGAATGAAATGCAGTGTAGAGGGGTGGGGTTCCCCTTTCAACTTCAAAACTTACTTTTCTTCTTTTATGCAATGCAGTAAATTTGCTCTGCCACTAGAGGGCTTCACAGCCAAGAGTCTCCGGATGGCAGAGTTGCACTTTAAGCAGAATACAACTGATATCAAACAAATAAACTTATACTCTATCAATGAAATGTATTACCCACACCGATGTATGATTCTGCTTCTGAGGGGCGTTAGCCAAAAATCACCTCAGAGTCAGAACAGGATGCAATAAAGAGGTACCTCTAATAAGGCTACTAAGCCAGATTCCCCCACTGTAGTCCTTGTAACGGTGGAGCTCTAGTTGGTGCACGTTTAGTCCTTACAATGAAGTAAATAGCAGCTGAAGGCTTCTTTGGAGTTTCAGCTGGTGTGGGTTACATCCGATTTCACTAGGTTTCTGGGCTGAGAGGGTCCAACCTCAGTGTCTAAATGCAACACAAAGCACCCCAAGACCAGGAGCAGTCGCAGGATGCAATCTCCCAGTATGTGTCAGTCCCCGGGGCAGACAGTCTCAATTACACTGGTGGTGAGGGGCAAAGCAGGCAGAGGGATCTGTGGCTTGCACAGGGCCCCGGATGGGTGAGATCCCAGCAGTGGGGTGCGGATGTCCCAGTCTATATGCAAAGTGTAAATGGTGTGTCTTACTCTCTCCAGGGGGACAGCTCACCAGACTCTGAACACACAGCAGGGTCCCTCTATCCACGCTGAGTGCTGTAGTGCCTCCTCCTCTGGTTGGACGGGCTCCACGTGTCCCTGTCTTTTCTCCAGCATCGTGTCTCTCTGTTCTCCCCTTCACTTCCTGCTTCCTCCCCCTCCCAGCATTCTTTGCTGTGTAGTGGATGAGTCATCAACTTGGCAGAATGCCCAGGTTTTACAAATAGGGGAGAGAGAGGAAGGACTGACTGCTGAACGTGTGATTCCTTCTGAATCCTCTTGTACAAGGAGCCTGCTACACTACTATTTATGGATAAAGTTGATCCAGGGAATATCTGATTGCCTCTTGGGGGATCAGGAAGGAATTTTCTTCCAAGCAGGATCAAATTGGATTGTGCTTTGCTGGGGGGTTGTCTTCCTCTGGATCAACTGTGGGTATAGGATTATAACCTTGTTTTTTTTCTATGGTTGAACTGGATGGACTTTTGTCTTTTTTCAGCCAGACTAACTATGTAACGGTAAGAGCTGTGAAAATGTGGAATTGACTCACTCAAGAGTTGGTTCTGGCTAGCTCAGTGGATTGCTTTAAGCACAGCCTGAATTATTTCTTAGATACATATAATATAACTGGATATAACATTTATAGGTAAAGTTGATCCAGGGAATATCCGACTACCTCTCAGGGGATCAGGAAATAATTTTTTCCCCTGCAGGATCAAATTGGATCATACTTTCCTGGATTTCTTGCCTTCCTCTGGATCCATTATGGGTGTAGGATTATAATTTTTTTCAGTGGACTTTTGTCTTTTTTCAGCCAGACTAACTATGTAACTTTGTATATCAGTTGACCTTCAAGGCTGGTACTATTGATAGCAGCTTTGGACTGCATCATGCATGACCAGGGGTGGACTGACAACTCATGGGGCCCCCAAGCAATAAGGGATCATGGGGCCCCTATGTCCTTGCCCAAACTAAAAAAAGACTATGAAAAAGGTACCAGGGGCATCTCATGGGCCCCCCTACTGACCCCGGGCCCTCGGGCAGTGCCCGAGGTTCCAAATGATCAGTCCGCCCCTGTGCATAACCATTTCTTTACTCTGTGGCTATTGTTCACATGAAGAAGGCAAAACATTTTTTATGTGAGATTATTTGTTGTGGATTTCCGTAATATATAATGATTGAGTTTCACTTCAGGACCTTTAGCGTGAATTTACATCAATGGAGGACTGCCTTAAGAGGGTTCAGTCTTTGAAGGAAAATTTACCAAGCTTAGGCTTTGAATATAGCCCTTGGGGCTTACTATGAAGATGACACGTATCTCCTGAGTCTTCAATACTGTGAATTATAATGGTTTGCTGGATTGACCTTATAATTTGGAAGCTGTGTTTATCATTTCACCAACACATTACATCAACTATACTGAAGCATTGATCCTGTCTTGTAGTCACATCTATTATCTGGCTGTACCTGTTTTATGTACTATTTGAGATGAAGGCGGATAATTTACTTCACTTTGTTTGTGTTCAGCTGTAGTACTTATAGTCTTTGATAAAGTGTCAATCCTATACTGAATATATTTACTACAGTGGTCACATTTATATGGGTAAGGTTGTTTTACTTATGTTTTAAATGTTTTTATATTATTTGGAGAGTTTGTATTTTCTAGATTTTATACATTTTTTTTTTTAATTTTTACCTTGGATTTATTTTTGTTGTACATATTTTTCTGTTGATTGAATTATGGATTTTTGGAAAAGCATCCAACGTGCTAATTTTTCTGGTTGCTACTAGATATGCTAAAACCTATTTTACAATCCAGTGCTATTTTTTTTTTTCATTTAATCTGATTAAAGATTAAAGAAGAGTCTGATGTCTCTTCTGTTCAAAATAAGGCCAAGTAAATTTCATTAAGTACTATGCATGACATCATTACAATATTCAGCTGTCTCTTTCTGTGAAATAAATATGCTTTAAAGCTGTAAAAAAAAATAAAAGATGGGCCCTGGGCAGTTTAAGTCATAATGTGCTAGTATGCACCACATACTAGCACATCATGACAGACTTACCTAAAAACGAAGCCCTCCAGCAGCACACTGTCATTACTGTAGGTGCTTCCATGTTCACCCGGTCTTCCTTCCGGGTTCATGGGCTTTGGTGGTATGAATGGTATGTATGTTACTCCCACTCATGCACGCAGGAGTCACTGTTCAGGCATGGTATGCCATTCCTTCAGAATGTATGAGTCGGTGACATCATCGGCTGCATCTTTAGTAAATATATCCTAAATGGTGCACGTTTAGGAGATATTTATTGTACCTAAAAGGCGACCCTTAAAATAGGCTTACCTATAGGTAAAAACCAACCAAGGGAGTTCACTCCCAATTTAAAATGGACTCTTCTATTCAAAATGTGGCCAAGTAATTTTTTTTTTAAATACTGTTTATGGGATCTTTTTTTTATTAGAAAGCACACTCTGAAGGTGATTTTTGATCAAAAGCTAACTGTTGTCCCTCCTGTTCAAAATGCAGCTTACCAGAGGGGCCTAAACATTGTCTATCAAGTCACTAAACATTTAATCCTTTTATGTTAAATGTATACACTTAAATGCAAATTTGTGGGCTCTAACACTGCTAAAGCCAAATGAGAGGTTCAGCAAATTAAACTTACACAACACTGTTGCAATATTTGCCTATGCCTTATATAACATATTACTTATATTTTAATCTGAAAAATATAAATTGTAAATTTTTATAGCATATAACTATAAAGTGCAGCGTTATACAAAAAATATTGAATATCTGTGTGAAAAAGATAATAATAATGGTGTATAATCCTTGATTCCCTGTGAAGGAACTTAGCATGCTATAAAGCACCTATAAACCTTATTATAGATACCTAACATGTCATGCTTTAAAATTGTGTACGCCAGTGGAATGGCAACAAACTACGGTAGTTAAAAAATCTCTATAGGTGATGCTTTAAAAATTTTACAGGTTACCACTTTAACCACTTGCCTACCAAGCACTTATACCCCCTTATTTACCAGGCCAATTTTCAGCTTTCAGCGCTGCCGCACTTTGATTGAGAATTGCGCGGTCATGCAACATTGTACCCATATGAAATTTTGATCATTTTTTTCTCACAAATAGAGCTTTCTTTTGGTGGTATTTAATCGCCACTGGGCGCTTTACTTTTTGCGCTATAAATACAAAAATGCAAAAAATTTGAAGGAAAAAAAAAGTTTCTTTGTTTCTATTATAAAATTTTTCAAACAGGTATTTTTTCTCCTTCACTGATGTGCGTTGATGAGGCAGCACTGATAGGCACTGTTAGGCAGCACTGATGGGCACTGATAGGCAGCACTAAAGGGCACTGATAGGCAGTACTAATGAGGTGGCACGGATAAGCGGCACTGATAGACAGCACTAATGAGGTGTCACGGATAGGTGGCACTAATATGCAGCACTGATAGGCGGCACTGATAGGTGACACTGATGATGGGTACTGATAGACGGCACTGACTGGCATCACTGCTGGGCACTGACTGGCGGCACTGACTGGCACAACCCCTGGGCACTGACTGGTGGCACTGACTGGCAGCACTGGTGGGTGGCACTGGTGGGTGGCACTGGTGGGTGGGCACAGGTGGGTGGGCACAGGTGGGTGGCACTGCTGGGCACAGATGGGTGGCACTGCTGGGCACAGGTGTGTGACACTGCAGAGTGGCACAGGTGGGTGCACTGCTGGGCACAGGTGGGTGATCTGCTGGGCACAGGTGGGCGGAGCTAATGGGCGCACTACTGGGCACAGGTGGGCGGAGCTTGCGGGTGGCACTGCTGGGCACCGATCATCAGGGCACTGATCATCAGTACCGTGATGATCGGTGCCGATCCCCGCTCTGACAACTGCCGGTTCTTGCCAGTACTTTCCTCACGATCTGACAGCGTGAGGAAAGTGCAGCCGAGAACCGGCACTTGCATTTTCCTCTGATCAGCGTGTCATTGGACACCGCTGATCACGTGGTAAAAGGCCGCTGTGATTGGCCTTTTACCACATCACGTGATCAGCTGTGTCCGTAGGACACAGCGATCACGGAGATCGCCGGGTGTGCGCCCCCTGGGGCGCGCAGGAGAGCGCGTTCTGGGAGGACGTCATATGACGTCCACCCAGAACTGGCCGGCCGCAGTGCAGCCATCATTCGGCTATCTGTGGTCGGCTACTAGTTAAAGTTACACTGGAGGTCGGGTGCTAGAATTACTGCTTTCATTCTGAGGTTTGTGGTGATACTGCATATGTGTGGTGATATTACCATTTACACATGAGGAACCTATGTATGCATGTTAGCATGGGAGGATTGGAAAGCGTTAATCTTTATTTTATTTTAATTATTATTTACATTATTTATAATTATTTTTGGACACTGTCTACTTTTTAAATCAAGTTTATTGCTATCACAAGAGATAAAAATCGTCTGTGCTGTTTTCAAATTTGACAGATAGTACGGGGAGATGTCTCCCTGTACTATCTGTCAGAGGGAGGGAGGTTGGCAGGTGGCGGCTGTGGCTATGGGAACATGTTACATGTTGCAATCTAAAAATGAGTGGAACATGTACAGTTGTGTTCAACATAATAGCAGTGTGTTGAAAAAAGTGAATAAAGCTCAAAATCCTTCTAATAGCTTTTATTTCCATACACACAAATGCATTGGGAACACTACACATTCTATTCCAAATCAAAACATGAAGAAAAATATATCAAATTTGTGTTGTTCCTCTAAAAAAATTTAAGAAAAGTGAATATTAGACTGTTCAAAAAAATAGCAGTGTTTGTATTCTTCTTTACAACTCAAACATTCACTATATAAACTGAAAAATGTTTGAAGATTTTGCTTTCCTTTGAATCACCTAATTAATATTTAGTTGTATAAGCACTGTTTCTGAGAACTGCTGTACATCTGTGTTGCATGGAGTCAACCAACTTCTGGCCCCTGTGATCAGGTATTCCAGCCCAGGATGATTGGACTACATTCCACAGTTCTTCTCTATTTCTTGGTTTTGCCTCAGAAACTGCATTTTTGATGTCACCCCACAAGTTTTCTATTGAATTAAGATCCGGGGATTGGGCTGGCCACTCCATAAGGTCAATCTTGTTGGTCTGGAACCAAGATGTTGCACGTTTACTGGTGTGTTTGGGGTCATTGTCTTGTTGGAACACCCATTTTAAGGGAATTTCCTCTTCAGCATAAGGCAGCATGACCTCTTGAAGTATTCTGATGTATTCAAACTGATCCATGATCCCTGGTATGCGATAAATAGGCTAAACACCATAGTATGAGAAACATCCCCATATCATGATGCTTGTGCAACCATGCTTCACTGTCTTCACAGTGTACTGTGGTTTGAATTCAGTGTTTGGGGGTCATCTGACAAACTGTCTCCGGCCACTAGACCCAAAAAGAACAAACTTACTTTCATCAGTCCACAAAATGTTGCGCCATTTCTCTTTAGGCCAGTCAATGTGCTCTTTGGCAAATTCTATGTCGTGACGTTGTGCCGCCGGTGCCACGTGGAGGCCCGGCGGCCACCTTAGATACTGGATGGTCAGTCATTCATGTTTTACCTGATACTGTGATTCATTGCATCCCTGCTGTACTTGCTCTAATAAAGATTTTACTTACATACTACACTATGAGTATTTCCCTCGGTCTCCTGTGAGGAGCTTTTCAAATTTCAGAGCCCTGAGGTGATCCACCAGCTCCAGAGAGGGGAACGTTTTTTTACCATCAAGAATTTCCTATCTACACATCAGTGGAAGGGAATCTCTGACTTTCTGGATCCCACCTTCACCACATGAGGGCGCTCCTTCCTCATTTTCTTCAGTTCCAGTCCATATTCTGACCAGAGAGAGGGGGATCTTCAGGATAATTACACACCGCGTAGTTTGAATACGCTTCTGGTTAGTGCGCATTTCTATCATATGCACTGGAAACGCAGAGAGCACCTTCAGAGAACTTTATTGCACTTCAATTCCATTTTTATATTTGTATTTATTTTTATTTTACCATATTGTTTGTGCATCTGTATCATTGGTACCTTTCATTTGTCAGCGCTGCATTTTATGTTTTATGCTATTTTCACAAGGTTTTATATGGTTTCCTTGAATGTCCAGCTGCTTTCTTAGAGCGCTCACTGTAACATTTTACTATTACGCTTCTAGAGCCTGTTTGCTGTTTTACATGCTTGAAGATTCATCTAATCACTTAGTGTTTTGGTTGGGAAGATGGACTTATAACACGGTTATTGGTGATTTTTGTGCAAACATATTTTTACACTTTTATAGAATCAATTTATGTGTATAATTTAAAATATTATTGAAAACACCTGCGCTTCTAATTGTTTAAATCCTTTCTATTTTATTCTTTTATATTGTATTCTATTTTCTTGTTTTTCTGTTCAATTCTTTTCTATTCTTTTCTTTTATTGTCTATTCTATTCTTTTCATATTCAAATTTGATTTTAATTCACTTCTAATTAATTTTGATTCTGAATTTTGTCCGAATTTCATTTCATTATTTTGGATTCATTACTATTATAATTTGGAAATTCTGAGACATCTGGATGTCACTGAATAACAAAAAATTTGTCATACTCCGAATTTGAAACAAAACAAACTGTAGATGTCTAATTTACAGCAGGGATCACTAGTCACTTGCTGACCGCCCTATAGCAGTTTACTGCAACATGGCGGCTGCTCTGTGCAGAATAACATATATATACAAAGGAGCTAGAAAAGCCAGTGTTAACCATGCAGCTGGAGCCACCATGTAAGGCATTCAGGTGTATCACATCATGGGGAAGTGCTAGCTGAGGAGAAAAGAGGAAGCCATGCTAATGCATAGACAAGGTAACAGTGCAGAAGACTAATGGAGTTATTTAAAAAAACTGGAAAGTGCAAAAGTCTGGTGCAGATCTGCAGAGAAGTTTCCAGGTTTTATTGCCAAGGCTTAAAGCTAGGTTCACATATGTGCGGGTGGTGCGGCTGTGGATCCGCATAAAAATCCGTGCAGCCACACCACCCGCACAGAACTGGGGGCGGGTGCCATTAGTTCTGCCCGCACTGGAAAACGCAATTGTACTGGGAACTGAGGTTCCCGGGTGGGCTGCGTTTTCAGAAGAAGTGCAGGGACTTCTTCCCTGTGTGTCACGGGGCACAGAAGTCCATTCAAATGAATGGGCTCCCGTGCTCACGCAAAACACAGCCCGCACGACCGCATATATGTGAACCAGGGGTAATTGAGTAAGTTGAAGTTAGAATCTGGTAGAGCTGTGCATGGTAGTCACTCAGCTTCTGAGTGCTCCAGTTTTAATAAATCTACCCTTTGGGATCTAGTTGAAGAGTGTTCAACTAGATCCCAAACTATTTACTGGAATATCTTTCAAAAAACAGAAAAACATACACATAAAATAAAAAAAAACTGAGCTGCTGAAAAATACATTTTTTGGGTTTACTGACACATTAGAGCACATCCTTTCACAGCACAGATAATATATAGTCAGCAGTACAGTAAAATAGTCTTACAGCAGAACAGAAGTTTGGTAACAGAGGTGACACAAGACTGTTAGCACAGAGAGAGTTCCTTTTTTAATTTGACATTACAGTTTTCTATCAAGAGCAAAGTTTAAAGGTCAGGAATTCTGAGGAAAGTTGGAAAAGTTCATAAATTCTTTTAGGCTTTTATTGCTATATGTGTCTTATTGTCATGTTGACCCTTACTACTTGTCTTGGTGTTTAAAAGATAAAATGTGAAGGTAAATTTCTCCATGGGGTTATAGACAGAGATGAAAATATGAGAAACATTCTAACATGGGAAAAGTTCTACCCCTTCCCGTACTAGTCAAAACTAAAATAAAAACATTTTGGTTGGAGCTGTGCTTAAAGGGTAACTTCTATTTTGTAGAAATAAATAAGCAATTAAAAAAATATATAGAATATACAATTGCACAAACTATACTGTATTTAATAATTATATTATACAGGATTTATATAGCGCCAACAGTTTGCACTTTGCAAAATGAATTTAACGTTATTATTTAACGTTATTACACAGTACACAGTTGGTGTACAGATTGCATCCAAAATGTAATTTCATGTTTGTGTGATTGGCTTACCTATTTTTCCAGGAATATGCAAAATACAAGTCAGATTTTAAGCATCTTTTGCAACAAAAATTAAAAAAAATAATTACTTTTGGGTAGATACTCTTTAAGGTCTGCTTCACACCAACGCGTTTTTAGTGCATGTTGCAGAATTGAACTACTATCCATTTAACAAGGTTTCCTATGGGACACATTCACATCTATGTATTTTGTTAGCCACTGCATTTTTAGAAAGGGTCAGGGACTTTTTTAAATGCAACATGGTGCATTTTCGGTTTAAAAGACTTCAAAAGACACACGGCAGAAATGCATGTAGAGCATGTTTTACGCTTTTTGTGATGCATTTTGCTTTTTTTTTTTTTTTAACATTTTGCCAATAGGAAAGTATTGACTTTGATGTGAGTGACTTGGATGCGACTTTGATGTTACTTGAGTGTCAGAGAGTGTAAAGTTGCATCAGTCACATTATATGAATAGAATTGTCATACTTTCCTATTCTTATTAGTATGATAGTTTTGTTCATTTAGTGGGACTTTACACTCTCTGGCACTCAAATAGCATCAAAGTGGCATCAATTCAATGTATTCTTAGTGGTAAACAAAAATGGAAAATGTTTAAAAAACGCATAAAAAATGTATGCTCAAAAATGCAGAGTAATGAACCTAGCCTTAGGTTAAATTATTTCGAAAGGGATGCAGACACCACAACCTCTCTCATCAAGACACATTAGGAGTGCATCAGGTGATTATAATGAATCAGACTCTCCCATTCAAAGTTAGTATGTAAAGGACATGGTCTTTATAGCAGACACAGATAAGAATCTGGAACAAAGTTCAATGTGCAATGTACATTGATCACCCAGAGGAGATTTTTTTTTCTCTCAACAAAAGTTGAGTTAAGCTGGGTATGCAGGTACCTAAATATGTCTGGTTTAGCAGGAACTGGCCAAATTGTCTTCTGTTGAATGGTCCTGCTGGAAAACCAGTATCCAATCAGCTGCTGCAGTGCTTATCAGTGTAATTTGATAGCAGGTGATTCCCCACTGTTGGAATACAGTAGTACTGCAGGGGGGTTCCTTGCATCCACATAACTTGTGTGGTAGGGGATATGTGTGGGTTTGGGTTTTTTTTTCCATTCAACCTGCTGTTTGAATAAAACAATTACCCTACAAAATTATAATGGAAATAGTCACCTTCCTATTGCATGTGTCACTACTAGAGCCTCATTTATACTTGTGTTTGGGGTTGGTGGTAAAAACGTGTGGCTGAGTAATGTATTTATTACCAAACCGATCTCAAAATGCTGTAAAGGCAGTGCATGCATGATGGTTTGTATAGTGGTGAAGCAAAAATTAACCCAGGTATCACAGGTATCTGATGGTGACCCATTCAACTGAATGGTGGTGCCCCACAACCATGTGCATTTGCTGTGCACTGGTGAGGGATTTGAGGGGCTAAAACAGGTGGTAAGGAGGTGATACAATGTCTCCTCACGGCCTGTCAAAAGGCTTCTAAAGGGTGATCCAAATGCAGAGAAGGGGACTCTTTCACTCTCACTGTAAAACGTGGTGCCTTCTGAAAAGTGATCCATGTTTGGATCGCATTGCACATGGTTGCAGCACAGCCTCATAGAACTCAATGGGCGAGTTTGACAGGCAGTGCCACTTGTCAAACTCTTGTCCCCGAGTTAAAAATGTTGTGTCCGTGAAGCAAAGCATGTTAGCCAATGTGTGTGAACAGTCCTGCCTGGTTGTTATTTTGCAGTTTGGGTGAAGCCAGGTTGCAGTAAAACCATGACTCAAGCACATGCATTTATCAGTCCCCAACTGGCCATCTGAAAGAGACCTAACAATTCTGGAAATGTCAGTCACCTGTGTCCTCTGATGTACTCACTGGTTCTACCCACCAACCTCCATGTTTTTTTTAATATATATATTATATATATATATATATATATATATATATATACATACACACACACAGGTGAAACTCGAAAAATTAGAATATCGTGCAAAAGTTCATTTATTTCAGTAATGCAACTTAAAAGGTGAAACTAATATATGAGACTCATTACATGCAAAGCAAGATAGTTCAAGCCATGATTTGTCATAATTGTGATGATTATGGCTTACAGCTCATGAAAACCCCAAATCCACAATCTCAGAAAATTAGAATATTACATGCATTCAATAAAACAAGGATTGTACATAGAACAATATCGGACCACTGAAAAGTATAAGCATGCATATGTACTCAGTACTTGGTTTGGGCCCCTTTTGCAGCAATTACTGCCTCAATGCGGCGTGGCATGGAAGCTATCAGCCTGTGGCACTGCTGAGGTATTATGGAAGACCAGGATGCTTCAATAGCGGCCTTCAGCTCTTCTGCATTGTTCGGTCTCATGTCTCTCATCTTTCTCTTGGCAATGCCCCATAGATTCAATATGGGGTTCAGGTCAGACGAATTTCTGGCCAATCAAGCACAGTAATCCCACGGTCATTGAACCAGGTTTTGGTGCTTTTGGCAGTGTGGGCAGGTGCCATGTCCTGCTGGAAAATGAAGTCAGCATCCCCATAAAGCTTGTCTGCGGAAGGAAGCATGAAGTGCTCCAAAATCTCCTGGTAGACGGCTGCGTTGACCCTGGACTTAATGAAGCACAGTGGACCAACACCAACAGATGACATGGCTCCCCAAATCAACACAGACTGTGGAAACTTCACACTGGACTTCAAGCATCTTGCAGTGTGGTGCCTCTCCATTCTTCCTCCATACTCTGGGTCCTTGGTTTCCAAATGAGATGCAAAAGTTGCTCTCATCAGAAAAGAGGACTTTGGACCACTGAGCAACAGACCAGGTCTGTTTTTCTTTAGCCCAGGTAAGACGCTTCTGACGTTGTTTGTTGTTCAGGAGCGGCTTGACAAGAGGAATACGATATTTGAAGCCCATGTCCAGGATCCGTCTGTGTGTGGTGGCTCTTGATGCACTGACTCCAGGCTCAGTCCACTCCTTGTGAAAGTCCCCAACACTTTTGAATGGCCTTTTCCTGACAATCCTCTCCAGGCTGCGGTCATCCCTGCTGCTTGTGGACCTTTTTCTTCCATACTTTTCCCTTCCACATAACTTTATATTAATTTGCTTTGATACAGCACTTTGGGAACATCCAACTTCTTTTGCAATTACCCTTTGAGGCTTTCTCTCCTTATGGAGGGTGTCAATGATGATTTTCTGCACAACTGTCAGGTCAGCAGTCTTTCCCATGATTGTGATTCCTACTGAACCAGACTGAGAGACCATTTAAAGGCTCAGGAACCCTTTGCAGGTGTTATGGCTTAATTAGCTGATTAGAGTGGGACACTTTGAGCCGAGAATATTGCACATTTTCACAATATTCTCATTTTCTGAGATTGTGGATTTGGGGTTTTCATGAGCTGTAAGCCATAATCATCACACTTATGACAAATCATGGCTTCAACTATCTTGCTTTGCATGTAATGAGTCTATCTCATATATTAGTTTCACTTTTTAAGTTGCATTACTGAAATAAATTAACTTTTGCACGATATTCTAATTTTTAGAGTTTCACCTGTATGTATATATATATATATATTGTATATATGTAATAACTTGTGTATTGTGTTATTCGTCAGCTGCATTGTTTTAAAGAGTGAACAACTAAATGGATCCTGAAGCAGCTCTCTGTGGGCGAAACGCATCGATCCACCTGTTCTATTTCATGTTTGTTCATATGTGTACTCTTCATGCCAGAATTGTAGCTGATGATATAGGCTTTGATAATGTGTCAGTTTTAATATGGAATTAAAAATGTGTTATTCTTGATGTTTATGTTTCTGTTTGAGTTGTATTTGGGTATACTAAAATCCCCATTTTCCCACAGCCCCTTGTAGGGCATTCAGGGATTTACTTATTTTTAATTTGACGTTATAGGGGATAGTGCCATGTACTGGGCTGACAAGGCACCCCACCTAGAATGTAACTTCCATACCACTGCTATGTTCTCTAGGGATCGGCAGTATGGGTCAGCAAGAGAAACCAGTGAGTGCAGCAGGAGACATAGGAGAATGAAAATCCCCAGGAAGTGGCAGTTTCTGGGCAGACTTTGATGTAGTTTAATGAACTGCAAACTTCTAATTATAACATAATGTGACCTTGAAGCATGGCCTTCTTTTATTGTATGCAATGATTTTTTTTGAGGCAGGGGCTGCAGTTTCCAGGTGGAACACAGCCTGTTCCTGCTGTTCGGCATTACTCACACCGTCTCTCTCATCCACTTTAAAAACATTATATATCCTGAGAAATGTGCGCATTTCATAATTGCTAAATATTTACCGAAAAGCAAAATGAGAATAAATGTTCTGCCTGACCTTGCACATATTTTGTGCAATGAAGACAAATTCCCTCTAAATAAGCACAGTAAATACTGTACAGTAAAGAATATTAATATGATGCATTACCTTTCATCGTTTATAATTCCGCTGTATAAGGCTGAAGGAAGGGAAAGACTCTTTTATACAGACCAGCTGTAGTTTCTGCATGAAGGAAAGATCAGCTCAAACCTTCTGCTGTTTGTATGTATTTGTAGACAGGGATGAAGACCGTCTGGGCAAAAATAACTTCATTAGGAGCCACCTGTCTCTTACAGAAGGTGTCCAAAATAATTTATATTTGTAAATCCATCTGCGGCAGCAAATAATTGCTGAATGCCCTCACAACAAACAAAATAAGAATGCAAATTTCCTTTAGATAATAGTAATTTTCATGTAACGAATAGTGCTTTATTGTTTAAAACCAATTACTATCTACTGTACACAGTACAAAATATCAAATGAAATTAATAGATTGACACTAAAAGGACTACAGTACACTAGTAATTAGAGTAAAAAAGATATCTTTTTAACCATTTGACCTCTAGAAGTTTTTACCCCTTCATGACTAAGGCATTTTGGCACTATTCAGCGCTATTCGGCACTGTGCCAGTTTAACTGACAATTTTGCAGTCATGCAACGATGTACCCAAATGAAATTTACATCAATTTTTTCACACAAATATAGATTTTTTTTGGTGGTATTTGATCACCATTGGGTTTTTTATCTTATAAACAAATAAAGACTGAACATTTTCTAAAAACATATCCAATCAGATCAAATTTCTTCAAACATATAGGTCAAAATGTATTCTGCTACATGTCTTTGGTAATAAAAATCCCAATAAAAGTATATTAATTGGTTTGCGTGAAAGTTATACCATCTATAAACTATGGTATATACTGTATACTGGAATTTAGGCAGTTATTGATGCTATACTATAATGGGGATGTTCATTGACTTTTAGTGGGACTGTGATACTGTGGTAGGAAATCTGGTGCTAACAGACGCTGAGTGGGATGGGCACTAACTGACACACTAATATCAGTAGTGACAATAATATAACATATTATAATACTGTACACTGTGCTAATAACACTGGCTGGGAAGGGTTAACATCATGGGGCAGTGAAAGGAACAATTGTGTGCCTAACAAGTGTAATGTATGCTGCTATTACTCACACATCTGGCTGTTTTCACCCTAATTTTCAGTGACAAGAAACAGCCAAATTGCCGTTCTGTGTGTTTGTAAACACATAACTCTGTGCTGTGATTGGCTACACTTCATACTTAAGGCAAAATCATTGGCTGAAACCTGATGATAAACTTGTGCTGAGTTCAATCAAGCACAGTTTAGCAGGGAGTGTGCACCTTAAACCCAGAAGAAAGCTGACAATGTACACATACGTTGTTTGGCCTGCACTTGCTGCCCTCTCGCAGTACATTTACTCGGAGTGGGTCAGCAAGTGAGCAAATGACTGAAAGCTTGAAGAGTTCATTCTAAAGACTTTTTATTAAAATATGGGTTTCTTTTTGCTAGGTACAAAACAATGGGGGTTATTCATTTAAACTGGAGCACACAGAATCTGATGTAGCTCTGCAGAGAAACCAATAAGCTTCCAGGTTTTGAAATCTTTATAGAATTGGCCAGCTGCAGGAAAGTTTTGTGCCAGTGATAATCAGAACAGTCAAAGTAAATTACAATCACTAACAGGCAGCCAAAGTGGTCCTATTATTGTATGATGAAAAAGTATGTGTCACTGCTAAAGATACTGGGAGAAAAAAAAACTTTTTTAAAAACTAAAATGAGTCAGATTGGAGTGCTGATGCTCTATGGAAGCCAAAAAAATTGTAAAGGAAAGTAAAATCATTTCCACAGCCAAATATGTGCTGCTAGTGTATGCTACCTCTGAGATTGTCCGTGAAAATCATAGTTTTATAAAACCATATATAGCTTTAAGGCATTCCTCCAGCATGGTATTTAGGGGCCCATTTAATGTACTGCATTGTAGTAACAAGCACAATATTGCAATGTGCAGCAACAAGTTACATACTTTTCTGCAGTGCCATGCATTTTGAATTGCATCCAAATGCACTAAGGCACCAAGATGTGTTGCAGCTTGCCACAATGCACTGTATTGCACCATAGTGCATTGTTTCTGCCTTGCAATACAAAGTTTGTGGCACATCTGATTTCTGTTTTAGTCTGTTGTCAATCAACTTCCTTATCGTGACACATGGTAACACACATGCATTAATGAGCAACAAGAATGTAAATATGGCAGAAAAGATTTGTATATTCAAAAAGTTGAAGCTGCATGTAAGACCCTCCCCCTGCCGTACAGTAATTTTTAATTTTTTTTTTTTTTTTTTGCATATCCCCATGGCAGTGCTTTGTTTCCATGCCTTTTTGACAATAGTTTGCCTATTCATCTTAAAAATGGCCATTTAAAGTGTTACTAAACCCAGGACCCTGCATTCACTATATCTGGTCTCCTACAGTACACAGAGCATGGAAATGCAATTATTTTAATAAATATAAACTGCTAAATACCTTTTCTCATCGCAGTTAGAGCAATCTTGTGACTTCTATCAGTGGTCAGCAGGGCACTGGTTAAAGCTTGTAGGAGGAGTTTTCTTTCTGCTCTAGGAGGATGCAAAACCCCTGACCTCTATCTGTACAATGCTGATTTACCCTGTGCTGATTGCATGCACTCTCCTAAGAAAAAAAAACCTCTTTAGCAATACGCAACAAACTGAGCATGTGCAGAATAGCTAGAGGTTCAGTCTGTCTTATCAGGAGATAAGACGTGGACATTTGAACAAGAGGAGGAGCGGAGAAGACATGATCAAATGGCCTTTTTACACAATGCAGAGGATTAACCACTTAGGTTCCACAGTGAGTATAACAAGCATACTTTACTGCACATACAGACTGATTTTACTGTTGTGATTTTAGTAACACTTTAACAACAACATTTGCCCCCCAATAGACTTCAGTTGAATTCAACTCTGTGTTTAGGTTTGCAAAATTTCTAGGAAGAATCACCGAATCCTCGGTGAATCAAACCCCGGCAGATTAACCCTTCACTACTACCTGGTATTCACTGGGGCTGATTTGCTAAAGGACTTCATTTTTCAGTTACTCAGTAAAACTGTATTAAAACTTAACTCAAACCAAAACTTTTTTCATATGTAGATTTGGTTAAATGCTTCTAACACGTTTTTATTGCTGTTTGACATGTTGGGGAGAGTTCACATAACTTTCAATTCCTATGACAGCAGACCAAGAAATGCAAACAATTGTCACTGGGACTGGCAGTAATAATAACCTAACAGAGGTTCTAGCTCTTCACTATTTAACCTGGCAGTTATGTTATAGTCTGCTTCATCTCTGGAGAGATTTCCCATAAGTTTTTGTCCAACAGGATATCTTCCCAATTGGGGCACAGACCACAAAAGCACCTGACAGAAGCAATATTATTTCTCCACTCCAAATAAAAAATGTTTGGAGTTGGGTTAGATAGATGACACTTCCTCCTCCATGAAATCTATTAAATAAGTATAAGAGGAAAAAGAGTAAACCGAGTTTGATAAAGAACATTTTACTGTATGTGAGGGAACTGTTGAGGCTCACATAATAGTTGCCTGGCTGTCATGACAACTCTCAGGCATCAATGTATTAAGTAACGCAATTGGAATAAGTGTACAGATAATGGCCTTTCCCTTTACTCTAATAGAATAACAGCTAGGCAACAAGTTTTTTTCAGAATGGCAAATCAGCAAAGGCCTTCATTATTTTCTTTGCTTTACTAAACATTTACTGCAAGTGCTCCTTTAGCAATAACATTCATCTACAGATTTAGGTAGGGACTACATTATATGGAGGAGTCTTAAAGGGAACCTGCGGAAAACATCTCACATCAACAGAGGTGTCACCCTGTGCCGTAACACTTGGTGACACCCCCTCCGACGATCCCCACAGAATGGATCGGACTCCGATCCATTATGCTCAATCCACAGATCCGATGCATCCTGCGGGGATCGTCGGCTTTCTTTACAACTTTCCTTTTCCTGGAGTGGGTCCGGTGTCACCCAGTATAGGTTGCATGCCGACGAGGATCGTCGGCATGCAACCTATACGGGGTGACACAGGACCCGCTCCAAGAAAAGGTAAGTTGTAAAGAAAGCCGACGATCCCCGCGGCATGGATTGGATCCATCCTGTGGGGATCGTCAGCTTGCTTTACAATTTACCTTTTTGTGGAGCGAGTCCGGTGTCACCCTGTGCGGTCGATGTCACCCGGTGCGTACCGCACCCCACGCACCTGCCTCGGGACGCCACTGCACATCAATATACTGAACATAAAAAAACAACAAGGGTGAGGTTGAGTTTCTCCAGGGGGTGCTCTCCAAAGAGCCCACAGACATAACAAGGGATGGAGTGAGGCCATCAGAGGATGTAGTAGGCCTATCAAAAATTCAGATATATTAAACTAGTATTGGAGCAAATGGATGATCCTAAAAGATAACAGACAGGCAAAGGCTTATAAAGTAATATAATTTCTATATTATCTAAAATGTGGGCAGTATAGCCAAAAGATGGATAAAGTCTTGCCATGAAGAGTGAAAGTTTTTTCAAGATTCCCCAGGTCATATATTCCAGGAAGATAGATATCATTACCCTAAAAAATAATTTTTATTTTTGGATGGAGAAGTGAGGGTTAAGAGACCCTGTTAGATTTTTATTTCTGTCTGTGTCCCAATTACAGGAGATCACCCTCCTTTTTTCCTGGTAGCCACTTTAACTGGGAAAGTCAGGGAAAATCTGAAATGTTGGGGTGTCTTCCAATGAGGACATGTGTTCTGGTAACAGCTGCCTAAGTTGGGATTTCCTTCAATTAGGTGAGATTTTTTTTCTCTCATTAACTGTTGTGTTTACAGGACAGAAAGTGTAGCCAAATGCTCTCAAAAGGATTCAAAGGACAAAAAAAATAAAACTTGGCAGGTGTTTTAATCATTCCCTAATCTATTCAAAATGTAATAAGTAAGTATGCTTTAAAACAAGCCTTCACTGGTCTGTGTAGATGCATGCACCAATGAGGAATTCATTCTTAATGTTCATAGCAATTGAGTCAAAAGCAAACAAAAGTTCCCAGTTCACTTACCAGCCAACAAACCAAATCGACCCTGTCTAACAATTTACAAGGGTTGAGTTTGCTCACATGTGCAAATATATGTGTAAGCTGCAGAGGCCACGTCATGGCACCCCAGTGTACTGCAGTCTTACCTCTATAATTTTGAGAGTGTCCCAGGTTGGAGCACATATATAATAATGGATAGATCAAGGGCGGGTATGCCTGGAGGGAGTCCTCTCCTCAAAGATACAGGAATGCACTGGACACCCAGCAAGAGCACAACGGCAGCTGAAGGTAGCAACCACCCAACCTATAACTTGTCTTTGCAGCAAGAAGCACATGGAAGGGCAACACATGTAAATAAAAAAAAAACATTCCTAGCTCACTTACCAGCCAGCCTTCAACAAACTGAATTGACCTTGTCTAACAGTTCACTTTAAAAACAAGGGGTTTAGTTTGCACACATTTGCAAACATAGGACTGCAGTGCACTGTGGTGCCATGACGTGGCCACTGCAGCTTATTCATAACTCTATAATTTTGAGGGTCTCCCAAGTTGTTGCAAATATATAATATTGGATAGTTTAAGGCAAGGTATTCCCTCTTTAAGTCAGATGTTTCTCACCCTTATCTCCCCCCAGAAGTGACTAGGCAGAAAAATGAATTGGCACAAATTGGAGGGAGATTTAATAGTTATCAAATTAACATGCTTCCTTGCCAAGTTTTCATGTTTCAGTCCCCAGGTGTTCTTTTAGGTGACAATTTCTCTTTACATTTATGCATTGTCAAAAATAAAATGTAATTAAAAATCAGGTTTTGTTATTAATTAATCTAAAATACATAACAGGTATTATCAACTTCAACACTTGCTGCCAACGATTCTGGCAAAAATTACAAACAATGTTAATTTCTTTTGAAAATAAACTATGCATGACAGCTGTGGTTGCAGATGTGATGTGGATAAAAAAAAAGAAAAACAAAATGAAATAGCAGACAATATGTGACATACTTGGTTTGTAGTTAGTTTCTAACATTCCCTCTGTAGAGAAATGTATATTGTACAGTTAAACAATACTGTGATGCATTTTTTACCATTAACCACCAGATGATGCCATAAACCATAATGTGAAGACATCCCAGTATAGATCTTATACCTCTGGGCTTAGTGATCTGCCTTTTTGTCAGTGGGAGAAAGTGAAATGATTTCCTCTTTCAAATATATAGACACAGATGAGAGCATCTGTTAACATGGCATACAGTATATCACAATGACCACAAGGGACAAAAAGCCATTGACATAGAAAACCAATGTTCTATGAAGTGCAGGTGCTTCTGAATTCTGAACCAAAACAGAGATTCATTACTTAAGTAGAATGCCATTTTAGTTCATTCATGATAACAGAAAGATAACTGACAGAAAGCACAGTAGGAAAGCAAAACTGCACAATCAGTGCACAGAAAGTGAAATTCTAAAGAGAGACATAGACCCTTTTTAGGATTCCTTCACATGCCAAGTGTGGATGTGGGCGACAAATTTGTTTACCTTATTATAGCAATCATTCTGCACTTTCACCTTTACCTTCTGATGGAGGGAGCATGGTCAACAGCAAACAAAAATGGCCAGCACATCAAAAAGAATGAACCTCAAATTTTACTGAGATCTCAGTAGAGAAACATAGCTAATTAAAAAAAACCCAAAAAACACAACAACAAAAAACAGACACTTAAGATACTCACAAATCTCTTTTTTCAAGGTGACAATATGCAAACAAACTCAACACATTTATGTACATCCTACACATAGGCAGAACAAAATAATGTGGGGTTTTGTATCAATTTGTTAAGTTACTAATTTTGTTTAGTTGTATTTGTACCCAAATTTGTTTAGTTTATTCATTTTCAGCTGGATTCAGATTTTTCCAATGAATTTGAAGTATTAGAATGGAATTTGAATTGAATTCGAATATTGAACAGATCTGAATTCATTGTGAAGAATAGCTGGTTCTCTTCTATTCGAAATTTGAATTTTGGAAGACAGTTATATTCTTTGTTTTATTCTATTCCATTCTATTTTTTCTATTGTATGCCTTTCTTTTCTATTCTATTATTTTATTTTCTATTATATTCCTTTCTATTGTATTGTATTCTTTTCCTTTATATTTTATTCAATTTTCTATTCTGTTCTATTCTATTCTTTTCTAAATTCAAATTTTGGAAGACGGCTATATTCTATTCTATTTTTTCTCTTTACATTTATGCATTGTCAAAAATAAAATGTAATTAAAAATGGACGCACAGAGCTGGCTCAAGATCGAGCAGGCACACATGCCAACATAGGAAGCACTTCCTATGGTGGCACACAGTGAAAAGGAAGAGCCAGACATGCCAGCAGGGGACTCCAGAAGTGGAGGATAGGGTCTGTGTAAAACCATTGCAAGATAAGTATGATACATTTGTTATTAAAAAGAAAATAAATGTACAGTCACTTTAAACAATTTCAATGAATGGAGAAGTAATCTACAAGTCCTCAATTGTTCCAGCAACCCAAACCCATGAATCTGGATCCAAAACTGAGTTTTGAACAGGGAAACCCCAGTGTGCATGTTCATGTATTAAATGAACTGGAAATACTCTATTGCACATTGTGTACTTTCAGCTGTCTGCTGCAAAATCTCCCTGCCAGCAGCTGAATGGGGATAGGGATCAACCATCAGAGGCTTGATGATGGCAACCTCCAGCCTTATGGCAACCTGGGATCCCTGTGTGTAAAGCTGTCATAATCATGACAGCTTCCCAGCAGGAAATTCCCCATTTTTGGCATCTCTCTGTACACAAGCTCAGAACTGTCCTTAGACTCCTTTCACACCTGAGTAATTTTCTGCTTAAAAGTTGCAGCTCTAATATGTTCATGCTTGAGGTTATTGTAGCTGTATTAGTGCACTTGTGACAGAAACAATTGAGTACTGTCAGTGATACTTTTTTTTATTTGCACTAACATACAATTTAACCTCCCTAGCGGTCTGATTATGTCAGTATTTCTGTGCTCAAAGCGGTAAATTTTTTTGCATGGAAATATGTATTTTTTTATTGTAGGCCTGTGATTTTTAGGAATAACTCACTGAAATCTGTCTGAACAAGAGTCTAGTAAACATCCCGGGTAGGATAAAACTTGAAACATGAAATCATAAATTATCATTTAATAAATAATCATAAAAAATAATATTATAATAATAAATTTAATCCAATAATATAATCAAACCAAAAACACTAAAGTTTGAAATATAGCGCCAAGTTCGCACATCACTAAGCAAAGTCGCAAAATTGTTTTCAGTGTCTGATGACAAATTTCCCCACGAATCATTATCACTCAATTCTGCAAGTAGTTCTAATTTACTATCACTGTTCTCTAGCTGGTCTAAAACCGCTTTTGACCTAAAGGGATGCTTTTTGGATGTCATGGACGTTTCTCAGTTTCTGGGCAGAAAGAACAGTAAAAATGCAGGCAGGGCACAGGACAAAGCACTCGGGACAAAATGTATATGAAATGGTTTGATACAGTAATGTTTTACTATGTGATTTTAATGATTTTAGTGAATGTCACTTTGTCATTTTCAAATTTCCCGCCGTTCCATCCCCCGTACGTCCCAGCGCTCGCAGAGGATGGAACCCAGATGACAGATGCCAGCATCCGCTGGATTACATTACCGGGGACACTGCAGGAGGGACATCGCGGGAGCGCAGGACAAGGTAAGTGATCGAGAGATTGTAGAGCAGCGCCGCATGGTAAGCCCGAGTGTAGCTCGGGGTTACCGCTTGTGGTACTGAAACTTTACCCCGAGCTACACTCGGTAATACCGCCAGGGAGGCTACAGGACAAGCTTTCGGGGTATGTCCCTTTCTTCAAGGTCCAAGCAGTACTACCTACTACTTGGTACCTACTACTTGTTAGTACTGCTTGGACCTTGAAGAAAGGGACATACCCTGAAAGCTTGTCCTAAAAATTGTATGCTAGTGCAAATAAAAAAAGTATCACGGACAGTACTCCGTTGTTTCTGTAATATGTTCATCACACCAAACCCCATTCATTTCAATTGGCCCTGTTCACATCTGAGCGTTTTGTTGCCTGTAGCAAAATGCCTGTTGCTCAAAGTACATGGGTTTGTTTTAGGCAGGTTGGAGGCAGACTGGTTTCATAGACTTCAATGGGAACTCCTGAAAATTGCACAACATAAGAGTTTGACGAGCGTTTCATTGCATGTTTTCTGGCAAGATGGCAACTCTCCACTCCTAATCTCCTCTACCTGGGACCTTCTATTGGCTAAAGAAAAAAAAACATCTGAAGCATAACTACACATTAAAAATATTTGTAATTTGCTTCTAAAATGCTCATAATATGCTTGCAAAACACTCAGATAAAAACACCTGAAAATCGATCAGCTCAGGTGTGAATGGGGCCTTAATTACCATCAGTTTGCTTATCTGTGAACTGGCCATAATTTCTATACAATGTGTCACAGCCATGATGACAGATTCTAAAAGTGGCAATGATAAGAACTGCCTGGGTCTGGTGCATATGTTGGAATGCTTTGCTAAACGGTCTCAATTATTTTCTGAATTAGTCATAAAGATATAAAGGGAACATTCTGCCTGAAAAAGTGCCATGACATTTTTCTTGAATTCCCCTCAATGACTTTTGTTAGAACAAACAAATATCTTCGACATTTGTTGGTTGATCTGGATGGACTTGTCTTTTTTTAACCGGATTTACAATGTAACTATAACAAATAAGCAAGCAGGATTATTTGCAAAGTGACAGTGAGTTTATTTCTCAGCTGCAGTAGCACTTATTGATCCTTAAAGGGTATACTCTGTTGTATTTACAGGTCACTTAGGCTGGCCATACACTATACAATTTTCTGTCCAATTTCTGCCCAATTTCCTTTAGATATACCTTAAACTATGTAATGCTAGAGCCTGCCTAACTGGATACAATTGAAAGTGTTGTTAGGTTTGACCTCCTGGTAAATCTAAACCAAAAATCTCAAGAAAATTGTATAATGTATGGCCAGCCTTAGGCTCCCCGACTTGTGCAGTGCAGCAACTGGTAGTACTGGGACCAGAACAATTATGAGGGCCCTTTGGGTGCTCCAGATTACAGACCACTCAGAAGATTAGACCACGCTTTGTGGCTAGTTAAAGGGCTGCCATATAACCAGTACACAAAATGTTTTAGGCTCTGATGAGAAAGGATGGGGCCCAAGAAATGCATCAGCATGTGTTGTTGATTGTTATGTTGATTCTTATGTGAGTATTAATCATGTTTCATATTAATAAAAAGTAGTATGTGTGTCACAAGGCGTGTTCTTTTGCCTTGTCCTATACCAGATTACATTATCTGTTACAAGAGCTGCTTGCCATTGTGTTGTGTGAAAGCAGAAGAGTGCTTGATTGCACCTGAAGAACCATGGGATTATAACTGTTGAGCATCTTAAAGTGTGCTTAAGAAATACTAAAAGTGACCTCTTAGCAGTATTCATGTCATTTTAGAATGCCTTAGAAGCTGTTTAACATCCAGTTACAATGTCATTTGTAAGAATCTGCAAGAATTTGAACTTCCACTTTTAAGTTTTTGTAAGAGTGCAGCACTAGGTCTCATGGAAAGGCTTGTGTACGGTTTAGTTTTTTTTTTTTCTGAACACAAATTTGAGCTTAGTGTGTGACTTTAAGGACGCCACAGAGGCTAAGTGTTCTCTTGTCTGAACTCCAGGGTGGTAAGTGACATATTCCGCAAGTTGTAGGGTTAAACTGTCTCCTGGGCTCGTTCACACCATGGTGCAGAGACCTCAGTTTTTATGCACTCGTTCTGCAAGGGCCCAACAAAATCAATTCTTCTATATGTGCCCTGTTCACACCACAACACTAATATCAGGAACCTGCAATGTGTATAAAAATGATTGAAGCGAGCATTAAAATTGATGGAAACTGACGAACAGATTTCATTTTCAGAGACATCAGTTTCCATCAGTTTTTCGGCACGTATGGTGTGAATGAGACATAAAGTGAAATTAAAGTCTAAATTAAAAAAAATGCAAGCAGAGAGACATGTAAAGTCTTTTTTGCAATAAAATAAACTTACCTACTTGCTTGCAGTCTTCTTTAACATATACACTGAGCTGCTTATGCAGAGCTCAGTTTACTTTCCCATCACAGTGACATTAAGCTTCTCTTAATGCACAGGAGTTATGTCACCCTGCACAGGCCTATCAATTTATTTCATCCCGATGGCAATGAGGGAACTTAAGGGCATCAGACCTTTGAAGCAAAGGTAAAACTTTTATTTTCATTGATGTGATTTTGACAGTGTACTTGTTCTGTGACTATCTTAGTGTCTTTCATCGACACTGAGCTTAGGCAGGAGATGAGACAGCCTTACAACATGGCACTTTTGCTTTGACAGAGAGTGAATACATGTGTAGTGCAGGGGTGGACTGGCAACTCATGGGGCCCCCCGGGCAACAGGGGATCATGGGGCCCCTGTGTCCTCACCCACTCTCAAACCACACCAAAAAAAGCCTATGAAAAGGTACCAGGGGCATCTCATGGGGCCCCCTACTGACCCTGGGCCCTCGGGCAGTGCCCGAGTTCCCAAATGGTCAGTCTGCCCCTGGTGTAGTGGTACCCCCGTAGGAGACACTAAGATATTTTCCAGGTCTTCCCTCTTTTTGCCTCACAGCCAGGTACATACACACACTTTCATTCATTGTCTCCAATGTTCAGTCTAGGGGTTGTTGTTTTTGCAGTTTTGTTGTTGGAAACTGGGATAGGGAGAAGGGGATTTAGTAGGATACTCCAAGAATAGAACTAGTTACAGCTGAGAACAGGACTTCCTTAACCACCTCCTGTCTGGCTGTTGTATATAAACGGCCGGATGGTGGCAGTGCAGGGGCGGGTAGCCATTTATAAACGGCCTCCAAGCCCCCTGCTTGTGCGCGCTCCCTGGGAGCACGCAGCACCACGATCCGGTGCCTGCTGTGTCCTGTGTCCTGATTATGAGATCACTGATTGCCCAGTCAGTGATCACATACGAAGTAGTAAGCAAGATGTCACTTCTGACATCATTGCTTACTATGTGTGAAATCTGTGAATCATCACAGAGGTCACATAGTACAAGGCTAATCACAACAGCCTTGTACCATGTGACAAGCTGTGACCAATCACAGCTCACACAGTATTTCTCAGTGGCTGCAAGAATGCATCCAGAGAGAAGGAGAAATGATTGCTTTTACAGCCAATATGGGTGTAAAAGCAATCTGTAAAAAAAAAATCTTCATCACCCCCCACAAGTAGTACAGTGTCACCATGGTAAAACTGTACTGCTAGGGTGACAGTATGTAAAAAAATAAATATAAAAAAATGTTTTTAAAAATTATAATTTTTGTTTATAAACTAATTTGGGTTATTTTTTTTTTTTACTAAAAAGATAACTGAATAAATTTTGGCCAAGATTTATAATGAAATATTATTTATTTGCAAAATTTATAAGAAAAACACTTATTTTCAAAATTTTGGGACATTTTAATTTATATAGCAAAAAATGAATAAATACTACCAAAATAAAGTTTTATCTGTCTAAAAAAAAGCTTAAAAATTAATTTAAGGACAGTGGTGCATGACCGCGCAATTGTCATTCAAAGTGTGATAGCGCTGAAAGCTGAATTGGCCTGGACAGGAAGGGGGTAGAAGTGTCCGGACTTGAAGTGGTTAAATAGCAGCCTTGAGCAAAGTCCCAACATCAGAAAGGGGTTAAATGGACAGTGCTCTTCAAGACATCAACCGTTGTCCTCTTTTTCAGACCCACACTGACTATACAGTACCAGAGGGATATCAAAGCACACAGAGTCCCCTAATGTCTGTACTCACAAGGCCCAAGGATAGATTGGTAGCCTCCTTCCAGTCTTCCAAGCGATGCCCTCCAGTGATACCAGACAGATATTTGGCAGACATCTTGCCTCAGTCAGCTTTGTGAAGAACCAGGGTTACGCTCTCTCTTACTTCAGGCCCTTAGATCACCCACCTGAGACCACATGGCAGTAGGTGCCTTCACCCCAGGCTGGTACAACCCTCTCCAGGAAAGACCCAGGGCTCAGTGTGCCCAAGACATAAATACCCTCTCCCAGCATCCATCAGCATTGCACTTCCTGGGATTGGCTGGAGCAGCATTAATATTCACACTGTGCTCTGCATGAGTTCCAGCTATACATCCAGAAGCTTCCCAGATTACTTGGATACAGAGAAAGCCAGAGGTAGAACTAGCAGCACTTGAACATTCTGAGCAGGCATTACTAAACAACTGTAGCTCTCTGCTAAGCAGAAAGCCTGGTTAGATTTTCTAAACAGTTCTCTTGTTAAGCAGGGGAACCAACTATAATCTGCTTATCTTGGAATTTATCTAGGAGGGTGCTACACATGTAAATAATTACATATAAATTAATCCATAGGAAGAAGAGCTATACTTTTATAATCAGGGCTTTTTTTCAGTGAAAACGCAGGGGAACTCAGTTCCAGCACCTTCAGCACTGAATGTATATAATGGCAAGGGGTGTGGGGTGTGCTGGAGGATCTATTGATGCTGGCTTCTGGGGAATCTATTGTCACTGGCAGGTATCTGTTTTTGTGAGGGTCTATTGTTGCTTGTGGGAGATCTATTTTTGCTCTTGGTTTTATGTTGCAGTAGGGATCTACTGTTGAGGAAGATGTTGCTTGATGCTGGGAGTCTGTTGTTGCTGCTGGGGGGTCTAATGATGCTGGGGTAGATATTTTGTTGCTTGGAATGAGGTTTTATTGTGGGTTGTCCATTATTGTTGTGTGGGGGATCTAGTGTTGCTGGTGTGGGTCTATTGTTGTTGCAGGGGATCTATTGTTGCTTGCGTGGGATCTTTTGTTTGGTGAACCTAATGTTGCTGGGGAGGCTATTGTTGTGTGGGGATCTATTGTGGAGTCTATTGTTGCTGGAGGGACTACTGTTGCTGGCTGAAGAGGATCTACTTTACTGCTTTTCTTGTTATCATTACATTATTTAGCACCACAAAATTATACTTGGTTCTGTGTTCTCTAAAAGTGGGGGGACTGGGAGGTGGGTAGGAGGTGGAACCAAGGGACGGTGCTCAGAGGAGGGTCGGGGTGGAGACAAGGGTGGACTCAGAAAGGGAGGGTTCCTGCACCTATTCTCTGAGAAAAAAAAACCTGTTTTTATAATTCAAGAGAGGAGATACACAATAATAAAAATGTCCATTGGTAATGGATTCTCTTTAGGTCTTTTTTCAGCTTGATGGATAAGGGACATTATCACAGAGCTTGTAAATATAAAAGAGCTGTTTGTTGTGTTGCGCACAAACAAGTATAAGGTCTGTAACTGCCTTGTATGATCCTAGCCCTTGCATGTCCGTGCAGTCATACAATCAATAATCCAAATGTACTTGCCTTGAATGTGGAGCAATAAAATAGTTACCTACATCAGGATATTTTTTTTTTTTTTGAAAAGCTGTGTGGTGCTAGGCAGGATCACACAGTGAAGTGCAAGGATTAAGGTAATAATTTTAATGTTTCTCTTGTTGGCTAATATAACTAAGTGATAGATAAAGGTTGTGTTTTGTATATAGTTAATAGGCATCCCCACTGTGTATCTTCACAGTTGGTATTAAAGTAATTAAGTACTTATTATTTCAAGTGATGGGATATTACCAGGAGGTTATACAGTATGTATTCACTTGGGTGACATTTGTGCAATGCCTTTTTAATAGTAGAGATTGTACATTTAATTGTTAATAAATGCTGATTTTATTTATATACAAATTCAGTTGGATACTATGTACTTCTAATGGCACCATATTTCCACTGGCTGATTAAAAGTCCCCATATTCAAGTTATTTGTTGGTGTCTATATTAAATGGGATGTTGATGTATTAGACATAGTAGGAAAGTCCCTACATAGACTGAACATTTATGTAATCTTTTAGTAATAATTTACACCATCCAGAGAGTGAATATGTTCAGCCACTTGTTCATATCTTCTTGGAGACACTATCAAAGAAAATTACCACCCACTACCTTGCATGTCACCATTACCATTAAAGGATGATATCTTTATTTAAAGTTTTCATTCCTTTAGAGCTCCTGTGGTTGGCAGTCTACTCTGAAGGGAGGATGGGTTTAGTATCAGAATGCCCCATGCTCCAAAGCAGACCCAAGTCAAAGAACCATTCAGAAGAATGTAAATACTGTGCTGGCCCCAAATGTGAAGACTGTTATGGATGGGGAAGTTGATTTCCGATGGGTAATGGTTTACACTGTATATATTAAAAATCTGGTAGCACATTAACTATCTATTCGGAAGCTACAATTTTAAGGTGTGCTTACCTTTTATGTTCAAATATTTTTATTGAAACTTTTCCAACAAACATGCTATCACATACCGAAAAGAAGATAAGAACTGAGCGGTATATACAGTGAAATGCATCAGCAGGAAAATAAATACATTTTAGAAAAAATAAGTCCCCACCATTTGGCTGGGGACAATATAACAAGGCCACGGATATATGAGAGGTATACTCAGTTCCTTATGAACCTCCTATGGTTGGAAGTGTGATAACCAGTGGAGGAAGGGGAGAGGGGGAAGGGAGGCACCAGTCGGATGAATTGGCTATAGTATTATTATGTTATTATATATATCACTTGACGGAGCAGTTAGGGTTTTGAAGCCACCGAGACCATTGAAATTGGAATTTGTGGTATGAAAAATTCTCAGTTGCTGTTCTCTTCTCCATTTCACAATGGAGATTGAGCTCAGCAATAAGTGTTGCGAGCGAGGGGGTAGTGGTGGATTTCCATAATTTGGTGATGTTGCCTTTTGCCACTGTTAGTACGTGGATTATAACAGTACGTGAAACTGAGGGAAAGTTGTCAATTCCTATGTGAAGGAGGGCTAAAGCAGGACTTGGAATCATCAGGATTCCAGATATGGAGGAGATCAATATGACTTGAGAGATTTACATGACCAGAGTATATGGAGGGTTGTTCCTATTTCTCCGCATTGTCTCCAGCACTTGGTCGAGTGTTGAGCGTAGTATAGGTTAAGTTTAACGGGCGTTAAATACCACTGATGTAAGGTTTTCATGTATGATTCCCAGTGGGAGCTACATTTGGAGGCTTTGTATGTGGTATTGAAGGTTTTAGCCCAAGTGTGTGGAGACACGGGTTGAAGAAGGATTTTTTCCCAGTTAGTTAGGGAAGTGGTATGGAAACTGAGTTTTATTTATAAGCGTGTAAAAGGTTGAGATTCCCTTCTTAGGATATTGCGTTCTGTGAAAGAAAAGGTACGCAGTGGAGGGGATTGTGAGTGCTAGAGGCAAATCCATTTTATGTATGGCATGGGCTATTCTTATATACGTGAAGTTTTCATTGTCAGGAAGGTGAAATTTCTCTTGAAGATCAGTAAAGGACTTTAGTTTATGATTTGAGTATAAGTCTTGAATTTGGGCTATACCTCTATTTTCCCATTGTGTCAGGTTTAAAGAGGGGATAATGATGTGTAGTATAGCAAGTGGAGTGGGGATTTTTGTTGTTTCGTTTTCTGGGCGGTTAGGGGATAAGAAGTCAGACCAGGCCTGTAAGGAGGCTTTTATACACGGATGTTTGGATAGAGGGAGATTTTGGGTATGTAAAGGGAGAAATAGAAGTTTGTCCGGAGTATGTGGGAGTTGTGGGGGAATTTCCATAAAGGACCACGATTTGTCTTTGGTGGGATGCCACCAAAAGAAGAGCTGGTCTAGAAGCGTGGCGTTGTAGTAGGACTTTAAATGAGGGAGACCTGCTCCTCCCTTGGAGAAAGGTCTGATTAATAAACTAGTCGTGCACCTAGGTTTTTTTGAATTCCACATTCATTTGTTTAGGATCGCTTGAAGTTTGGAGAAAAAGGAGTTAGGAACTGGAATATGTAGAGTATTTTAGGTTATATGCACATTTTTAGGGTTGCTATTCTACCCATTGTTGATAATGTTGGTGTATGTAGTTGCTTAAGTTCCCGTGGGATTGAGTCGAGTAGTAGTTTGATTATTTTCGAATAATTGGTTAGTTGCGGTTGTGAGTTTGATTCCCAGATAGGGAATGCTGTGTTGTGCCCACGCATAGGGGAAATGTTTGGTCAGCATATTTTGGATCTTAGGAGGGGTGTAAAGGTTCAAAATGGAGGAATTAGCGAAGAGGCTAATTTTATGGTCCGTTTTAAGATGAGAAATACCTGTGAATGTTGGATCATCCCTGAGTTTAGATGCCAAAGGCTCTATTAATAAGGTGAAAATTATGGGAGACAAGGGGCAACCCTGTCTGGTGCCATTAGATATCTGGAAGGGTTGTGAGAGTGTACCGTTTGTTAAAACTGTAGCAGACAGATTGGAGTAAAGGGCGAGGATTGCCAATAGCATCCACTCTGCAAGTCCAAATTTTTGAAGCGTAAGTTTCATAAAAAGCCAATGAATTTGATCAAATGCTTTTTCAGCACCTAGCGATAAGAGTAATGAGGGTTGCTTGGTGGCTTCTAGTTTTATAGATTAGGGATATTATTCTTCTGGTAGCATCAGGTGCTTGTCTACCTGGGATAAATCCCACTTGGTCAGGGTGAATCAGTGTGGGGAGGTAAGGAAGCAATCTTTGGGCAATTATTTTGGCATATAATTTCATGTCCGTGTTTAGCAGAGAAATCGGTCTGTAGTTTTGGACCATTTGGGGATCTTTGTTTGGATGGTTGTGATTACTGATCGTAGCATTTCAGAGGGGAATGTCCCCGTTGAGGCGGCATGGTTAAATAATACAGACAAATGTGGTGTGACGTTGGGTGCCATCATTTTAAAGAATTCATTAGCAAAACCATTGTTTCCTGGAGATTTGTTTAGGGGTAGTGTTGTTATAATACATTCTATTTCTGCGGAGGAGATTGGTATCGATAGCGATGCAAGTTGAGTTGCTGAGAGTCGGGGTAATTTGGTAGTGTCTAGGAAGTTTTGAATTTTAGTGGTGCTGGGTTGGGTTGTGTTTGGATCATCCTTAATGTTATACAGTGTTTGGTAATATGTCGCAAAGGCGTTGGATATGTCTCGGGGGTTTGTAAGTAGTGCGTGTGTCGTTGGGTGTTTAATCCTAGCGATCTTAGATTTAAGCCTTTTTTGTTGAATTATTTTCGATAGGAGTGCATTCGCTTTGTTACCAAGCGCATAGAATTTAGATTTGGTTCTCTGTAGGTTACGGTCGTAATCGTATTTCTATCGGAGGCCAGGGTTGCGGCTGTGGAGGCGTTTGGGTATTTTTTGTTAATTTCCTCGTTCCGTTTAATGGAGGCTAGGATTTGGAGTGGAGTGGAGGGGTGGAGTTTCCATGAGAATTTGTCGCAGAAATATTAGTGTGTAGGCGAGATTGAGCGACTGGTGGTGCCAAGGAGGTAGAGAGGAAGGTGGATGGGGGTAAAAAAAAAACTTGCGTAAAATGCAAGTGGTCTGAGTAGCCTGACTCGCTACTTCAGATATGGGGGGTACGAACAGGCTCTGACCAAAAAAAAGGTCAAGCCAAACAATTTCTAGTAACATAAGATCTTCGTAACTTGGCCGATCGCCAGAGATTAATGGCGAGTGATGTCAACTTTGAGGTGTTGTATTGGTGTTGTAGAGGGAATGAGCCTTAATGGGCTTAATCAGCCTCCATATTCTGGGAGTGAGTAGGTGTGTTGTGTTGTATGTCCTCAGGGATTATTTTCCAAGATCTGAGCAAGTCCAGGCCCGCTTCGAGGTTTCTGATGGTGAAGACTTTACTGTGTTGTTTTACGATTAGTTTTGTGGGGAAGCCCCATTGATATGCTATGCTGTGATTACGCAGGGCTTTAGTGATAATAATCATTTTTTTTCGGTTAAGTAGCGTGGTCTTAGAGAGGTCTGCGAATAACCGGATATTTGCATGTGATGGTGGGAGTGCAGATGAATTCCTGGCCGCCAGCATAATTTTTTCTTTTATATGATAGAATTGAATCTGGGCTAGGACATCTCTTGGGATGGAAGCCGTTAGGAATGAAGGGTTAGGTAGTCGGTGAGCCCGGTCTATAGCAATCTCTAAGTCGGAGATAGCTGGCATAAGGAGTTTCATATACTGTTGTATATAGGGCAACAATGCTTCGTTAGTGACGCTTTCAGGGATACCCCTGAATTTGATGTTATTATGCCTTGACCGATCTTCTAGGTCCGCTAGTTTCAGATTGATTTGTTCAATGTCTGAAGTATGATCTGTGTGTGCTTCAATCAAATCATTGTGCGCTATAATGATGTCGCCCATTTTGGATTCAATATGCTGTATTCTATGCTCCTGCTGCTTTACCGCGGTGGTGATGTGTACTAGGGATGATGACAGGTCATTGTGCAGGGTTTGCCTGAGTGATAATAGCATGTTCTTCAGGCATATCTCGGTTATTGGTTGATCCGTTGCTGGGAATGCCTCTATAACAGGGAGGTCTGCCTGTATCTGAGGAGGTGGGTGGCTGAGGGCCTGATATGCAGGCTGTTGTTCAGGGTCCAGCCTGGGTTTTGATTTGGCTGGGCTTCTAGAGGTGGGGGACGGGGGGGAGGCAACTCACCAGGGTCCCCTGGATACAGCTGGTACTGCAGTCTGTGGTCCTGCTGCTGGGCAGTGTAGTCCCCCTCCTGCCTGCTGTCCCTCATGTCTCCACCGCCGGCGCCATCTTGGATCCCTGCCGTGATGGCAGAGAAGAAATTTGTCAGTTTCCCTGGCTGCCCCGGGGTTTTCCTCCTGAGTGGCATGTCTGGAGAGGTTCGGGCACCTCTTCTGGAGGCCATTGTGGGGCTAAAAATCCCTGGGGTCTAGGTGTGCTGTGATTACTCTGGCGGCTGAACGGAGCATCTAGACGTCCATTCGGGAGACGGCCGTGCATGCGCCCCCGTGTGCTTACCTTTTAAACAGCAGTTAAAATCAAATAAGCAGCAATATAGGAAATATTAACAAAATCAAGTGCAATGGTATTTGACCACAAATTGATCAAGTCATGGCTGCTGGGATTCAAGGACAAGGGATTTTATCAATTTCTTTCTGGAAGATATTAATAACTAGATGGCGCAGCACATTGGCTAAATGGTTAGCATTTCTGCTTAGCAGTATAAGGGTTGTTGGTCTGAATCCCAACCACGGCACCACCTGCTTGGAGTTTGCATGTTCTTGCTGTGCTTGCGTGGGTTTCCTCCCACACTCCAAAGACATGCTGGTAGGTTAATTGGATCCTGTCTAAATTGACCCTATTATGTGTATGTATAAATCTGAGTTAGGGACCTTAGATTGTGCACTTCTTGAGGGTTAGGGACTGATGTGAATGTACAATATATACACTATATTGCCAAAAGTATTGGGACACCCCTCCAAATCATTGGATTCAGGTGTTCCAATCACCTCCATGGCCACAGGTGTATAAAATCAGGCACCTAGGCATTCAGACTGCTTCAACAAACAGTGAATGAATGGGTCTCTCTCAGGAGCACAGTGAATTCAAGCGTGGTACAGTGATAGACTGCCACCTGTGCAACAAGTCCATCTGTGAAATTTCCTTGCTACTAAATATTCCACGGTCAACTGTTAGTGGTATTATAACAAAGTGGAAGCAACTGGGAACAACTGCAACTCAGCCACGTAAAATGACAGAATGGGGCCAGTGCATGCTGAAGCACACAGTGCGCAGTAGTCGCCAACTATCTGCAGAGTCAATAGTTAAAGACCTCCTGTGGCCTTCAGATTAGCACAACAACAGTACGTAGAGAGCTTCATGGAATGGGATTCCATAGCCAAGCAGCTGCATCCAAGCCTTATATCACCATGTGCAATGCAAAGCATCGGATGCAGTGGTGTAAAGCACACCACCATTGGATTCTAGAGCAGTGGAGACATGTTCTCTGGAGTGATTAATCATGCTTCTCTGTCTGGCAGTCCGATGGACTTGTCTGAGTTTGGTGGTTGCCAGAAGAACAGTACTTTCCTGACTGTATTTGTGCCAAGTGTAAAGTTTGGTGTAGGGGGGATTATGGTGTGGAGTTGTTTTTCAGGGGTTGGCTTGGCCCCTTAGTTCCAGTGAAGGGAATGCTTAAGGCGTCAGCACACCAAGACATTTTGGGCAATTTCATTCTCCCAACTTTGTGGGAACAGTTTGAGGAGGGCCTCTTCCCGTTCCAAAATGACTGCGCACCAATGCACAAAGCAAGGTCCATAAAGACATGGATGAACACGTTTGGGGTGGAGGAACTTGGCTGGCCTGCACAGAGTTCTGACCATGCTGTTATAGCTGCAAAGGGTGCACCAACTCAATATTGAACCCTACAGACTAATACTGGGATGCCATTAAAGTTAATGTGCGTGTAAAGGCAGGCATCCCAATACTTTTGGCAATATATGTAAAGCACTGCGTAAATTGACAGCGCTATATAAGTAGCTGAAATAAATAAAGTAGATGACTCTGGATTGGGAATTGATGCTGATAACTGTAGTTCAGCTGCTCTGGAGTACATGTGTCTAAACTGATCATGATAATTTCCAAGAATTGTCTTGAACCACGGGGGGGGGGGGGGGGGCACTTTCTTTAAATTCCTTTAAGTTCCACCCTAGAAAAAAATAAATAAAATGAGTCATAAATGCTTCTAATGTATTCATACTATTTCCATTTCTCTGCATGCTCCATTCCCAGATGTATGGGATTTTTCTTTGGGCTAAAGTGATAAATCAGGATGGGAAAGAAAGTGAAGATAGCAGTAGGCACCCAATGGTTATCTATAAGTGTTATTTTGTGTGTAGGTTACATATTTATTTTGAATAACAAATACACACCCAATGTTTTACTGGTAGAATATAAAAAGTGAAATTTACAGTTACAATTGGACCTGTTAGATTATCTTGTGATAGGTGACTTTTTAAGTCATCTTTAGTACCTTGATTTTTTTGTAGTTATCTTTGTAGTGGTTTCCATATACTGTATTTTCTATGATGTAGTACATTTCTTTTTACTTCCACAATGGATATAGCAATAAGATATGCAGCAGTCAACTCAGTTCCACAGGGGCTCAAGATTAATGTGCCCAACATGCTGCTATTTTATCCAGTCTGATAGAAATATGAAATACAGAATCTGAGCTCTATACATTACTGAGCTCAGAATATTCCCTATAGGCATTTGCTGTAGGTGGTTCCTTCAAATTTGAAAAGCTTACACATTCCTGCTTGAAAATGCCAAGACAAGAACACTTGTAAAAAAAATGATGGGCTCAATCTAATTATGATATTCTGGCAATGTCACACTCGGAGCTCTTCCAGAATTAAGTCATTCTGTCAACCAAAACTGCAGCTAAGCTGATTTCATCTTGCTAAATGCTTATTACATTTTCATCAGGAAAACCAAACCAAGTACAATAATAATGGTGCATTTAAAAATGGATATTCCTGATAGGCATGTATGTGGTAAAGGGACTGTAGTGAATAATCCTGATTATTAAAAATAAAAATATTCCTTCTCTTATTAAATGGCAGTGCTGTTTAAAGTGTAGCTAAAAAATATTTTTTATTTCAACTTAACTTGGATTAATTTATGTACTGAAACACTGTTCTATATATATATATATATATATATATATATATATATATATATATATATATTCCAGCCCCCAGCCCTTCACTTATAATGGTTACATGACCTCTGTTTGATGCGTTGCCCCTGCAGTTTGATTGCATGCTCCCTCTGTGGCCACTACTCTAATTATTGAGTTTGCACCACCAGCTTTGATATCTTTCACTTTCTCCATGATTGGCTATAGAAACCATGTGTATCCAATGCTGTGATGAGGTTACACAGTGGAGAGGTGGGATAGGGGAATGGCTGAGTTGTTTTTGGCACATGCAATTAAAAAGAAAAAAGTGAGTGCTCTCCTCCAATGATCAGACTTGTCCTGACACAACCCCTGCACAGCCGTTCACTGGGAAGATAAGTGTGCTGCTGTCTCTCCTCCCTGAATTCTTCATTCAGCTGAGAACAGAGGATACATGATCACTTATAAAAAAAATTATAAATACAGTTTCCCTTATATATATATATATATATATATACACACACACATACATTTTCTTTCATTTCTATTTTAAACGGAATGGGTTGTTTTACAAGATGAGGGTTTACATATACTTTAAGGTATGTATGAGAGTTTCTTATAAAAAGCAGGGAGAGTAAACTAGGTACAAAAGGTAGGATTGTTGCTCATGGGGACCAATCATATTTCTTTTTTTTCATTTTCTTTAAGAATAAAAGATGGCTGCTCACTCTAGGCAGCAACACCAACCGGGTTCCCATTGTCCAATATGCATGGGCAAATAAAGTGTATCAAATCCCAAGAAGAAACGTAATATAATTAAATATATTGCAGCTTACTATTCCTTAGGCTGCTTTACGTTTTCTTCACTTTGAATGGCTGCTAGGGACACACTTCCTGTTTTAGGCTTCTTGCTCCTCTCTCCATAACATGGAGGAAAGTGTTCTGTAGTTAACAGAGGTGAACTGTGCAGGGCTGATAACACAGCTGCAAGTTTCAAGCTACCTGAATTTTTGGCAGGATCAACAGGAAATATTCTTAACTTTTCTGTGCAGTGTTGTTAAAGAGACAAAACATGATAACAGGATAATGTACATGTATTGTAAAGATGTACTGACTATGTTTCTCCTTTTTCCTAAAGTTGATATATAATCAAGAATTACATAATGGAAGGTTATCTTTGGTGAATAAAGCATATCAAGATAATCAGCAGAAAGGGAGCTGAAGCTATATGGAAATCTCAACTCTTCTTATATGTGTTGAACTTAGCACCACCTCCACCTCCTTCTCTTGACATTCCCTAATAGTATGTTCATGTGTTAGGCCTCTTCATTTACAAATAGAGAAGCTTATTAAAGATGAGTTCTGGCCCCCCACCCACCCCCTCAAAAAAAAATTAAAAGGCAGCAGCTACAAATACTGTAGCTGTTGATTTTTAATATTAGGGCAATTACCTGTCCAGGGATCCAGTGGTGCCCTCACCCCAAGCCGATTCTGCAGGCACCATCATCTCGACTAAGGGAAACCAGCAGTAAAGCTTTGCGGCTTCACAGCCAGTTTCCTTCTGCGCATGCATAAAACGTGTTGCACTACCTGACCATGGCGGCGGCGGAGAGCTCAAGGTAGGAGCTCTCGCACGAGGCTCCTCCGACCTACCCCCCCCTTGGACTTTAAAATTCCCCCCATAGAGATGGAGCCTTAGAAGCCAGAGACCTACCTTGATCGGGGGGTTTACTGGCTCCTGTCGCTGAGCGGCTGCCCGTGGTAAGAGAGGAGGGGACGCTGAGCCTGGACGCCGAGCCGGGTCGCCTGGAAACAAGGAGGCGCGGCCGGGACATGTGACCGGCCGCGGTGCATCACTGGGAGGCAAGGAAGCCGGCCGCCCGGCCGGAGGCTGACAGAGAGCAGGAGAGATCCCCGCTCGGTCGGAGATCCCCGTTCTGTCGGACGACCTGCTATCTCTGGAGCTCTGGCAGGGGATCGATGGTGAGCCTCCCCAACTAACAAACCAACAAGGCAGAAGAGCATGGAGGAAGTCCTGGAGGGTCCCCCTGAAAGGAAGAGAGCTGACCTATCGAGGAAGCAGGAGAGTGGAGCCTGGAGCTGTCTCACGAGAAGCGCAGGAAGGGTGAGTGAGACTGGCGGAGGCCCCAAATATAGAAATTTAAAAAAAAATGTATAGAGCTGGGAGAGAGAGAAAAGGGGGGGACCCCCAGAGAATAACAATAAAAATAAGGAGAAGAGCACAAGGAGCAGCCAAAGGCACATAGAAAGGTGGGAAGAGAGAGCTGGGAATTCTACCTCTACACCTTACTAATTCCCTTGTTTTGTAAAGTATAAGTCTATGAGAAGAAAATAAAAGTTATAGAAGAAATGAAAAATAAAAGTACAAAAGGAACCGGGCCTAAAGGGACCCAAACGGGGACAATTAAAAAGTATACATCCCAGGGAAATGTGACCCCAGAAAGGCCCCAGAGCAGAAACAATAGAGAATCTGATCTAAGTATGCAAAACAGTCCTAAACAATCACTAGAATTGGACATCAGCAATCAACAAATATCAGAGATAGAAAAAGATCTACAAATTCCAAATAATAAAGAGATGACAGAAATGTTTAAAGATCTGGAGAGAACAATAAAGCAAGAAATGGTAAATATTCGGAATGACCTGGGGCAGTTGTTGTTAAGAGTGGAAGAAACGGAGCAGAAAGTTAAAAATCAGACCTAGATTATTTCCGAATTAGAGAAGAAGATAATTAACATGGAAAAAGTTCAGGAAAAATTGCAGTATAAGGCGGAAATTCAAGAGAATAGAGAAAGAAGGAGAAACATAAGGATAAGAGGTTTACCGGAAAATTTAAAGGGAGAAATACTGGAAGAGATGGTCTGCAAAATACTGAACTATATAATGGAAAACTCTGAAATGGAAAGGACTAATATAGAAAGAATCTCTAGAAATGGGAAACTCCAGGGGAATTATGAGAAGGACAGGCCGAGAGACATACTTGTAAAATTTTATGATCTACAGCAAAGGGATAGACTCTGGAGGAAAACTAAGGGAAAATCAGTTATAAAGTATGGAGAAATGGATATTCAAATATATGCGGACTTGTCACTAGAGACTCTCCAGAGGAGGAGAACTCTGAGGCTCTTGCTGGAACAGATGAAAAAACAGAAGGTGCAATATAGATGGGGAGTTCCGGAGACTTTAATAGGATGGAAAAATGGAATAACAGCCCACTTGACTTGAGAAATTTTTGGACTTGAGAAATTGAGACTTGGACTTGAGAAATTTTTGTGATAGACTTGAAATGCAGAAAATTGAAATAAATGGACGGGAAGAAGAATTTGGGAGAAGTAGATTAAGGAGAGGGGAGGGGTGGAGGAGGGTGGGGGAGGGGAGGCGGGGCGGGGAGGGTGAGTGAAGAAGAGAGAATTTTTTTTTTTTTTCTCTTTCCTTGCTCCCATTCCATCGCTTCTTTTTCTCCCTAGTTCCTCCAGCCTGACCCCTTTTTTCTTTTTTTTTCTTCTTTAGAAAGTACAGGTAGAGAGGAGTTCAAGGGGGGGATCCGGAAGGAGGGGAGGCTGTCCATGGGAGGAGTGAAGCCCTAAGGATTAAGTCAAAGGTGGATGCTATCTCCACAAATGACGGTTAGGCAAAGTGAAGGCCTAAAAAGAGGGGGGAGAAGGGGGGGAGAAGTGGGGAGGGAGGAGGAGGGAGGGGAGGGAGAGGAAAGGGATTGAGGGGTGTATTGAGAGAGGGGGGGAGGGAAAAGGGGAGAGAAAAGGGCAGAGGGATACAAACGCTCCATAGGAATAAGAAAGAGGAAGGAAAGGAGGAAGAAGGAGATGGTAGGAAAAGGGTAAGATGGAAGAAATCCAATATATAACCTACAATGTAAAAGGGTTAAGCTGTCCAGGAAAGAGATTCAGGTTATTTAAAGAACTCCAACATAGAAAATCCTCAGTGGTATTTTTGCAGGAATCACATTTAGAGATAGAGTCGAAGGTTAGACTGAGGACTAGATATTTTCCAACATGGTTCTATGCGGATTCACCAACTAAAAGAGCAAAAGGAGTTGCTATAGGATTCGCAAGAATATACAGTAGGATTCGAACTGGAGGAGAGATTAACGGATCTGGAGGGAAGGTTTTTATTTTTGAGAGGTAAATTACAGGGAATTGAGTGTACAATAGCAAACATATACAGCCCAAATAAGAGCCTGGAGAGGTTTATGAGAGAAGTGTTGAAGAGATTGATGGACTTTAAAAGCGGGTGATAGTAGCGGGAGACCTAAACATCTGTATGGACCCGCGGATGGACACCACTTCCTCTGTGAGGAGGGAGGAAAGCAAATCCTTGAGAATGTTAAAGAAATTGATGCATGAGTGTCAGCTGGTAGACATCTGGAGAATAAGGAATATGAAGGAGAGAGATTATACTTTCTTTTCGCACGTTCATGAGACTTATTCTAGACTAGATTATATATTAGTAGAACATCGAATGATTGAGTTGGTGCAAGAAGTAAAAATTGAAGGAAGTACCCTGTCAGATCATGCCCCAGTTGCATTGAAGTTAAGATGGGGTAGAGAAGAGAGAGAAGGTTATGTATGGCGGTTGAATGAGGCACTTCTAATGGAGGAAGAGATTGGTCAAAGAATTGAGAGGGAAATTGAATGGTTTTTTGAAGAGAATGAAACAGAGGATGTCTCGGTTGCAACAGTGTGGGAAGCACATAAAGTTTATATCAGAGGTCTACTCATTGCAAAGGGAGCAAAAAAGAAAAAAGAAAGGACAGAAAAGATAAATAGATTATTAAATGAAATATATGATCTTGAACAGGTGCATAAAAGGAAAAGATCCAAGGAGATAATGCAGAGGTTAATAAAGAAGAAAGAAGAATAAGAGAATGTAATGGAGGAGGAAAAAAGAAGAATCTTTAATAAAATAACAAGTGAAAGATATAGATGGGGAGACAGGCCGGGAAAGTATTTAATGAGAACTTTAAAAAAGAAGAAAAATAGAAATTATATTGAGAAAATAAGAAATCCCAAGGGGGAATTTGTACATTCAACCAAGGATATTGCTAGAACATTCAAAGAGTATTATAATGATCTGTATAACATTATACCCCAGGATACGTTTAAGAAAATGGAAACAGTAAATAGAGGGGAAAGAAAGAAATATCTAGAGGAGGCAGGCCTACCGAAAATAAGAGAAATACAACTGAACTCTTTAGAGGCAGAAATAACTTCAGAGGAAATAAAAATAGCATTAGAAAGCATGGCGGGAGGGAAAAGCCCGGGTCCGGATGGATATACGGCCAAATACTATAAAAAATATAAAGAGCTTTTAATACCTAAAATAAAGACCTATATGAATGCCTTGGGGAACGGGATGGAGATGAGGGGAGAGTCTTTACAGGTGAATATAGTATTGATACAGAAGGAGGATAAAGACCCCTCGCAATGCGCAAGTTATCGTCCAATAGCGCTGCTGAATGTAGACACTAAAATATATGCAAAGGTTCTGGCAAATAGACTGAAAGAGCTGATGCCGCAGTGGATACATGGAGACCAGGTAGGGTTTGTCACGGGAAGAGAGGGTAGAGATAATGCTTTGAGATCATTGTTGCTTATACAGGCGGGTAAAAAAGGGAAAACCCCAATGATACTGATGTCAATAGATGCTGAGAAGGCATTTGACAGAGTGAGCTAGGGTTTTATGATGGACACTTTGGAAACATTAGGAATGGGAGATAGAATGAGAGGCTGGATTGGAGAGTTATACAGAGGGCCTACCGCTACTATAATGGTAAATGGAGGAAGATCAGAGTATTTTAAGATGTCAAATGGTACAAGACAGGGATGTCCATTGTCTCCATTGCTATATGTGCTATCTCTGGAGCCCTTACTGTCTAGGATTAGGAAGAACATCGACATAAAGGGAATAAAGATAGGAGATAGAGAACATAAGGTAGTGGCTTATGCGGACGATCTGATGTTTTATGTTGGTAACCCTAGAACACCATTACCAAATTTAATGAAAGCATTGAGGGAGTATGGAGACCTGTCGAACCTGAAAATTAACCCGACAAAGACCGAAATCTTAAACATAAATCTCAAAAATAGTGAAAAAGAAAAACTACAAGAGGAATTCCCTTTTCTTTGGAGAGATAAAGAATTAAAATATCTAGGAATAAAACTATCAGTCTCAAATAAGAACCTTTATAAAGCCAATTATATCTCGTTATTAAATGAAATGAAGGAGGAGTTAAGAAGAGTGAGAAATGGAAACCCATCGTGGATAGGTCGTATAAACTTGATAAAGATGGTAATTGTCCCCAAAGTATTATATAAATTTCAAATGATCCCAATCAAACTCCCAGAGGCATATTTTAAAGAACTGAGGAAAATGATAATAAAATGTATATGGAGGAATAAAAAGCCTAGAATAGGTTATGAAACGTTGGCTAGAAGTAAAGAAAGAGGAGGATTGGTACCAGATTTTAAGAGATATTACAAAGCGGGGATTATTGCAAGAATCTTTGACTAGATTCATAATCCGGAGAAAAGTTGGGTTAAAGTTGAGAAAGCACTGAGTGGAATAAATTTGAGTAATAGTATATGGGTACCTGCACAATACAGAGAATTAGAGGAGAGCACAAGTACGTACACCTTAAATGTCTTAAAAGAATGGGATTTATTACATAGACAAAAGGGTTGGGTCTTTAATTCACAATTAATACCACTTAGGAACAGAAAATATTTCATCCCGGGTAAAAATAGTATAGCAGGGAAATGGATTATAAAACAGGAGGCGCAATTGAGAGATATAATGGTAGGAGAGGAAATTGGGTCATATAAGAATATGGAGGAAAGAAAGGGTGAAGTCTTTAATAAGATGGATAGATTAAGATATTACCAACTGAAGAATTTTTTTGATAGCCTTCCTAAGCCTATAAGAACTAGAAAAAACTGGAATCCATTTGAGAGAATTTTAGAGTCACGGGGAAATGGTAGACACGGAATGGCAAAAATACACAAGATATTAATGGAACTTGACACAGACACAAAATTAATACACATAGTGAAATGGGAAAGAGACTTGGGAAGAAAAATAGAGGAGGAGGAGAAGAAGAAGATGTTCACATTAATTCACGAAAATATTAGTATGAGAGAAGTGGAAATAAACTATAAGTGTTTGATTAGATGGCACATCACCCCCTATTTGGAGCACAAGATGAATATAGAAATTTCACAGATGTGTTGGAGAGGCTGTGGAGAAGTGGGCACGTGGTATCATATCTGGTGGGAGTGTTCAGAAATACAGGTGTTTTGGCGAAGGATAGTTTACTTGATAAGGAAGATCACTAAAATCAATATAGGATTAGGTCCAGAGTTATGTCTCCTCCATATCTCAGAACTCCCAGTGAAAGTTTATAAGAGTTCAGGGATATGGTACTACTTAACCGCAGCAAAAAGTCTGATACCCAGGTACTGGAAGAAAAGAGAAGTGCCAACTGAGGAAGATTGGAAGGGTAGAGTAAATCAGATATCCGGGACAGAAAGATTGTATTATATGCACAAGGACAAGTTGGAGATTTATAATAAAAAATGGAAAGGATGGGGAGAATATAAAGAAAGGGTGAAATAGATGAAGTGACTATGCCCCTGGTAGTTGGTATAGAATTGGATTCAGGAACAACAGAATTATATGGAGTAAATGAGAGAAGAGAGAATGTGGAGCGTGGGAGGGTGGGAGGGAGGGGGGGGAGCATGGGAGGGGGGGATGGTAAGAAAAGAAGGTCATATATAGGAATAAATTATATAAGGAGAAAATATGTTTTTGATAAATATTTTAAAAGAAATGTTGAAATGACTTGTATATGAAGTGAAAAATTAATAAATATTTATTTAAAAAAAAAAAACGTGTTGCACTTTGTGAATGGGCCACAGTCACTTCATAGGTCCCAGAGGATTACAGGGGGGGGGGGGCAACTTCCAGCTCAGTTCACTGCAGTGAACTAAGCCGGAAGTGGGAGCGGGTACTTGTCAAAACCATGGACCTACTCCCCCCCCAAAAGATGCCAAATGTAGCAGTGGTGGGGGGGGGCAGATAAGTGGAGCTTCCTCTTTTGGGAGGTGACATGGTCAAATGTGATTGCTAAAGAATAATCCAATCTTAAAACAGGATTTCTTATATTGACATGTTTTCACTGGAAGTAGCATCTGCTTTGTATTTACTGTATTTTGACCACTATAAACTTATATATAGAATTGTCCAAGTTTGTCACAGGTGAAGATTACCAAAATACTGAGCCTACACTTACTCTCAAACTTCTAAAGGAGTCATAGCATTGTAATTTCTAGTTTATGCCTTTAAACAGCCAGGGCCATGGATAAGGGGGTACCACTGGTCCTCCTGTATGGGGCCCAGGCCAGCAGGGTGAATCGGACGTGGGCAGGGAGGGTGATCGGCACGGCAGGAAGGGGCATTTACTGCAACTTATCCCCTGTATGGCTGTCTTTGCAGCATGTGAAAGCTAGCTGCAGCTCTTGTAGCATTCTCTTTGGTAATGTGAAGCTCTCATATCTCTCTGGTAGTGTGAAGCTCTCACAGCACTCTCTTTGATAATGTGCAGCTCTCACAGCACTCTCTTTGGTAATGTGAAGCTCTCACAGCACTCTCTTTGGTAATGTGCAGCTCTCATAGCATTCTTTTTGGTAATGTGCAGCTCTCACAGCACTCTCGTTGGTAATGTGCAGCTCTCACAGCATTCTTTTTGGTAATGTGCAGCTCTCACAGCATTCTTTTTGGTAATGTGCAGCTCTCATATTATTCTTTTTGGTAACGTGAAGCTCTCACAGCATTCTTTTTGGTGATGTGAAGCTCTCACAGCATTCTTTTTGGTAATGTGAAGCTCTCACAGCACTCTCTTTGGTAATGTGCAGCTCTCACAGCACTCTCTTTGGTAATGTGCAGCTCTCATAGCATTCTTTTTGGTAATGTGCAGCTCTCACAGCACTCTCTTTAGTAATGTGCAGCTCTCATAGCATTCTTTTTGGTAATGTGCAGCTCTCACAGCATTCTTTTTGGTAATGTGCAGCTCTCATAGCATTCTTTTTGGTAATGTGCAGCTCTCACAGCACTCTCGTTGGTAATGTGCAGCTCTCACAGCATTCTTTTTGGTAATGTGCAGCTCTCACAGCATTCTTTTTGGTAATGTGCAGCTCTCATATTATTCTTTTTGGTAATGTGAAGCTCTCACAGCATTCTTTTTGGTGATGTGAAGCTCTCACAGCATTCTTTTTGGTAATGTGAAGCTCTCACAGCACTCTCTTTGGTAATGTGGAGCTCTCACAACACTCTCTTTGGTAATGTGCAGCTCTCACAGCACTCTCTTTGGTAACGTGCAGCTCTCATAGCATTCTTTTTGGTAATGTGAAGCTCTCATATCTCTCTGGTAATGTGAAGCTCTCACAGCACTCTCTTTGGTAATGTGCAGCTCTCACAGCACTCTCTTTGGTAATGTGCAGCTCTCATAGCATTCTTTTTGGTAATGTGCAGCTCTCATGTCTCTCTGGTAATGTGCAGCTCTCATATCTCTCTGGTAATGTGAAGCTCTCATAGCACTCTCTTTGGTAACGTGCAGCTCTCATAGCATTCTCTTTGGTAATGTGCAGCTCTCATAGCATTCTTTTTGGTAATGTGCAGCCCTCATATCTCTCTAGTAATGTGAAGCTCTCACAGCACTCTCTTTGGTAATGTGTGGGTCTCATAGCATTCTCTTTGTTAATGTGAAGCTCTCACAGCACACTTTTTGGTAACATACAGCTTTCATAGCACTCTCTTTGGTAATGTGCGGCTCTCATAGCACTCTCTCTGGTAATGTGCGGCTCTCATAGCATTCTCTTTGGTAATGTGCAGCTCTCATAGCATTCTCTTTGGTAATGGGCAGCTTCCTTAGTATGCTTTCTACTAAACATGCACAGCAGGAAGCTCAGAAAATAAATTATGTAATACAATTGATATACATTATCTGTTTATATACTGCATCTGTTTACTCCACTTCCATAATACACCACCACATAACCTGTGCACATTTTAGCACCCATTCACTGATTATCTCTTTATATCCCTCCAAATCACTGATTATCTCTTTACATGCACACTTTTGCTGATCTTTGTTTAAAATTAAATACTAATAATAATATATTGGAAATAAAATGTGCAGAGAAAATGGGTATTATTGTACTGTGGGTTGACCTTAGCAAAGAACACATTCAACGGTGGAGTATTTTGACATATTTTGCCTTCAGGAACTGAGATTTAAATGCATTTCCTATCTGACATATTTTTGTTCCTAGCATTTTGCTTCAAGGCTAATATAAAGCTAGGACAATAGCTTCTGCATTCATTTATTTCTTTTGTCCATTTACAATTCCAGAAACTGGATAAACTTTTTACCTTTGTAGGAGGCTAGGAGAAAAATGTTTAAATAAAATCCTAAAGGCAACAACATAGAACAAAACCTTACATTTTGCATTTAAATTATTTCTGAAAACATGGCCTACCCGCTATTTCCTATACCCTAATTTTCTATTTGACCTTATTTTGTGCCTGCAAAAGTATCTTCTGTAATGCTCAGGGGCCAGGAGTTTGAGGTAGAAGGTGACTGTGGTGTAGTACAGAAAAACTGTTAAAAACTAGCTGAATATGACAATAAAAGATTGTTTAACATTTCAGCTTAACTACTTCCCAACCGACCCATGTAGATAAATGGCTGGATGGGTGAGCTGCCGAAGCGGGTTGACGTTTCTGAACGTCACCCATGTTCACTGCCTGTGCACGCTCCCTGGGAGCGCGAGGCACCGATAGATGTACGGGACCTCTGTGTGAGGTCACGACTCATGTGATCACTGATTGCCCAATCAGTGATCACATGACCAACAGTAAACCAGATGTCATTTCCTGACATCATTGCTTACTACTTGTGAAATCTGTGAATGATCACAGAGGTCACATGGTACAAGGCTATTCACAAAAGCCTTGTACCATGTGACAAGCTGTGACCAATCACAGATCTCACAGTATTTCTCAATGGCTGCAAGAATGCAGCCAGAGAGAAGGAGAAATTATTGCTTTTACAGCCTTTATGGGTGTAAAAGCAATCTGTGTAAAAAAAAAAACAAAAAAAAAACAAATCTTCATCACCCCCCACAAGTAGTACAGTGTCACTATAGTGACACTGTACTGCTAGGGTGACAGTATGTTAAAAAAAAACGTAATATAAAAAAAGTTTTAAAAATTATAATGTTTGGTTATAAACTAATTTGGGTTATTTTTTTTTTCTAAAAAGATAGCTGAATACATTTTGGCCAAGATTTATGAAGAAAGTGTATTTATTTGCAAAATAAAAACACTTTTTTTTCAAAATTTTTGAACTTTTTCATTTGTATAGCAAACAAATAAAAAGCCCAGTGGTAAATAAATACCACCAAAATAATGTTATCTGTCTAAAAAAAGTGCTAAAAAAGTCATATGGTTACAGTGTTGCATGACTGCGCAATTGTAATTCAAAGTGTGATAGCACTGAAAGCTGAAAATTGGCCTGGGCAGGAAGGGGGTGAAAGTGTCTGGACTTGAAGTGGTTAAAGAGGGACTTTGTCACTAGCGGGAAGGAGAGGGATAAAGGGCCACTGCAGCTCTAAAGTGCTTTCAACACCCCTCCAAATCTTGTCATGGGCTGAATCTCAGGCCAGTCTGACAGGCAAACTTTTTCACTTACAGTGCTTGAACTGGCCTGCCCCTTCCTGCTGCCAGCACATTCCCATTGGTTGAAGAGGCTACCCACCATAATGATGGTGCAATAGGAATATGTATGGCGACTTATTGACAAGCTTTGACATTACTGAGAGCTTCTAGGGTCTGCAGCAGTTTGTTTCTCTTTCCTGTGAGTGGCAGAATTTCTTTAAGACTGTTTAGATGTGTGGCTGAATTACCATACACAGACATCTGAAAGGCAAGCTGTGTTTGGTTTGACATTTGACAAGCAAAGATGAGGTTATATGATGCCTCCTCTACCACTAATTAAATGTTCTTGCAGAACACTTATTGTTATCTCACAAATATATTCTTATTCTTATTATAGCCAAATTTGCCACGCTAACTCCTCCCACAGTTTTTACACTACAAAGACAAGTAATATATCAAAACGTGTGGATTGTTTCCAATCGGATTGCTATTACTTTGTGGAACGTTTCGCCAAATGGTTCACAAAATATCACGTTTTTTCTGGTGAAATTTTCCCATAGGAATGAATAGAGCAACTAGAGTGGCAGCAGAGAAAAGCTAGAGTGTGGAAGGAAAAATCAGGACATGATTTCTAAACTGCCATCACTCTGTCATTTTCAAGCCCACCTACACATTTCTTATATAAAAATGTGCAGCTAACCCTGCTGCCACTAAAAATGTCCACGGCTAAGCCATAGTCCTGATAGTTTTCACAATATGACCATTTGTTTGCAACTCACCCCTCCCATTGACTTCACTCACAGCCACCTGAAATTTGAAGGGACATTTTTAAACTGAGACTGTGCCTTCATTTTTAATATTTCAGAGACATACTATACATCAAAATTTAGGTCTGGTTCTTGTAATTCTCACAATATCAAGCTCTTTGCTGTAGCATTTATACTTTTAAAACTACAAGTATTTGAAGATGGCAATCGCCAGTGAAGTTGGCAAGTTGGAGCAGTGTGTTTAGAAAACCCCTCTCAGCTTTCTGTGACTGACTGAGTGAGTTGCTATAGCAACCAAAGATGAGTCAGCAGCAGGTGACCAAGGCTGGACTGTGAGCTGCAAAATACAAGCTGAAATGCATTTCTCACTCTATCAGGCTTGCCATGTGCACTGCTTACATTTCATCAATCATTTGGTTAGGGTTGGATGCAAGAACACTTCACACAATTTCCCCAGAAATTGTAGATTTTCTAGTTTTAATTCTGAAATGCTTAGCTAATGTGTCCCAAACTTCTGCATTGCACACGATTACAGGGCGTTTGTGACATATCCCCATTCACTAGAATGGGTTGCTCTAGGTGGTGGTACTACTCGATGAACGCAATGGGGGAATAATATTAAGCTCTTCCCACCAACCTGGCACATATACTGTATGGGGCCTCTTGGTGGGTGAACTTTAACTCCAAGTGTCCACACATGCTGAGTGCAAGCTCACTGTGCAATCCCAGAACAGCAACTAACATGGAAAGTAAAGCTCCAGATTCATACTTGCGATCAGGAGCTTTCTGATTATGTGACTGCTGTGGCAGCTAATCACAGTGGTCACATAATTAGAATGCCCTCCTCCACCTCTGTCAGTTTGATTCATCTCAAGGGCTCCAAGGAGGCATTGAAAAGGGGTTGATTTTTTATTTGAAGTTTATTGGATACATATGGGGAGGGGTTATTTACTAAAACTGGAGAGTTCAAAATCTGGTGCTGCTCTGCATAGAAACCAATCAGCTTCCATGATTTATCACAAATGCTTAATTGAACAAGCTGAACTTAGAAGCTGGTTGGCTAACAAGCACAGCTGTATCAGATTCGGAAAGCACCAGTTTTAGCTAATCTCCCCTATGGAGTTCAGGGTTGCCAACCATTTGTAAATTTATGGACAGTTTGTAAAAATCAGTGATTTTTACAACTGTCTGTAAATATTAGGGGCTGATAATTTGTCATGCTGTGTTGACTTTTGAAAGTGTAAACCAGTCAAAATACTTGTTATTGGTATTGTCAGTGTTTCCATATTGTGTTTATACTGTTTAAATATTGATTGTCTTAGTTTTTAATATCATTTTTCAGATTGCCAGTAAAAATGTGCTCAGTCAATAACAGGGGCGGACTGATCATTGGGGAACTTGGGCACGGCCTGGGGTCAGTAGGGGGCCCCATGAGATGTCCCTGGTACCTTTCATAGGCTTTTTTTGTGTGTGGTTTGAATGTGGGCGAGGACACAGGGGCCCTATGATCCCCTATTGCCCGGGGGCCCCATGAGTTGTCAGTCCGCCCCTGGTCAATAAATTGTCTATGTTTTGTCAGTAAAAAATGCTGCAAGAGGCTGGTAACACTGAGTTTCTGTTTAAAGTGAATCTGTCTGAAAAAAAGAGGACATGGGATGTTGTATTATACAGAGAATAGGTGCAAGAAAACAGAACAATAAGATGTATCAGTTTCTGTGAGATGCATTTATATACTGTATTAATATTTATATTTTATCTAGAGTTTATCTTATCTGAGCAGCTCCAATTTTTGTGGGGGGTGAGGGCTGCAGCTTCATATTACTCTAGCCCTTTTATATACAGTATGTACTGTATGTATATGCAAGTATATGAAAAATATTTTCTGGTTCAATTATATAAGTTTAAAATCTAATGATTTTAAAAGGTTGATAATTGGGAGCCTAAACTTAGAGCTAATTTCAAAAGAAAGTAAAAATGAAGCAAAGCTACAAAGCACAGTCACATTGCACTACTTTAAATTAGACTATAATTAGTACAACTTTAAATACCTTTTCTACATATACCCATGAGGCAAATTAAATGCTATAATAGGATAGAAGTCTAAATTCTAATTACTATCTGCATGAAAAAGATATACCTAGTAAATATACACTATTTACCTGGAATATTACTGTTAGTATAATTCTCTGAAGAAATTTGCAATGCAACAAAGTTAACAAAAGTCTGCATACACAGCCATTAGAGTTAATTTCCATGTACTGTTTTCAGAAGCACAACCATCGGTTGTGACAGTTTCCCTTCCACTTTAGAAATATAGCTAATATTAGATAGAAATCTGATCCCACATACATTCTCCCTTATTTTAGAAATCTTCCTCTTATAAGACACCCCATCCACACCCTAAAACCTCGTACCCCTCCTTCAGATTAAATTTACCGTGCTTAGTATTATATCCTTTTTCCTTTTTTAAACAGAATGTGATAGCAGACCAAAGCAAATTTTACTAGTAATCTTTTGAAGTTTATGTTCAGCCAAACTTTTTTTTTTTGTTTGGTTTATTGTTTTATTGTGCCTCAGTTTCAGTTTTCCCCCACATCCTGTCTGTTGAAAGCACTGCCACCATGACAGGGTGTAAGATGAAATCTATAGCAGAAGACCTGATAGTAGCAAATGAACCAGCAGAGATTTAAACCTTCTCTAATCTATTTAAAACTACATACACTATACAGTTGTCCACAAATGTTTGCAGACTCTGGCAAAAATCATGACATTTTGGCATTGATATTGAAAATATAACTGATCATGCAAAAAAAACATGTCAAAACATAATGATCATAAAAAGCCATTTATTATCACATAGTTATGTGGCTCCTTTTTACATCATAATGATAACTGAAATCACCCAAATGTCTCTGATCAAAAACTGACATACCCTGGAATGTTTGGCCTTCGTTCAGACACACAGGATTACATATGCAGGTTAAAATGGCAATTTAAGGTTTATTTCCCACATCTGTGGCGTTTTAAATTGCAACTACTGTCTGTGTATAAATAGTCAATGAGTTTGTCAGTTCTTACATGGATGCATTGAGCAGGCTAGATATTCAACCATGGGAAGCAGAAAAAAAAGAACTGACAAAAGACCTTTATTTCATGATAATCAGCAACTTATAGTGAGACTGCGATAGTACAGCGGACAATCTGACACTGGTTGGAAACTGACTAACTAGCACTGACATCGCCAGTGACACTAATGCAGTGATCATACTATGTACTGTCACTGTACTAATGACACAGGCTGGGAAGTGGTTAACATCTAAGGGCAATCAAAGGTTAACTGTATGCTTAACAATGTGTGTAATGTGTGCTGCTTTTACTAAGAGATGTGGTTGTTTTTTCTTCCTGCTGGTTGTCGCTGGAAAGCCGAGCACCCGGTCTGCTGACCGCTTTGTCTCTGGAAAGCTGTTCCTGTACACTGGTCGCTGTTTGTCCCTGGAAAGCTATTCCTGCCTGCTGACCGCTGTGTCCGTGGAAAGCTGAGTGACTGTTGTGTGCCTCTGGGAAGTTACCCCTGCCTAAACCGTGAGTGCTCCTATTCTCCTGCCTGAACTGGCCCCCCTTGAATCCATATATTGCCCTGTCTGGACTGTTCCCACTGAATGCACCCATACTTTCTGAGCCTGGACTGCCCCATTGAATCTATTATCCGTAACGGAACTGCCCACTTGGATTAATACTTGCTCGGACTGCCTATTGCGTGTCTGGATTATTGTAGCTACCTGGACTGCCCCCCGAGTGCTCGGGCCATCACTACCCGAATCGCCCTATCGTGGGCCGGATTATAACTGTTTGGACTCCTCCCCCCCTTTTGGGTACCTGGATGCTATCTTCCTACCCTGATTCAGTGCCTCCCATATTTCAATAAAGTCTTGTGTGTTTATTATCCTCCGTGTGCATTCTGTCCTGCCTACGCTTCCGTCACAGTATGCAAAAACACTTTATTACTTTGAATACACATAAAAAATTTGGCGCTACCCAAACCAGTTTGAAGAGATTAGAAATATTAGTTAATATTTTTAAAGGGGCTATATAGACTCAAATGTAGGAGCTGGTAAATAGTAGTGATCTATTATAGTCAAAAGCAGCATGTCCTTAGACTTTTACTATCTTTAACTGTTTGTCACCTGTAGCCAACCATTCCTATAGCATATCCGCAATCTTTGGTCATTTCCTGTAGTGTGGCATATCACCCACCTTTGACCATTTATTGTAGTGTATTTGCAGTTTTTAATAACCACCAGTGGCATGTCAACTGTCTCTGACCATTTACTGTAGCATGTCCACAGTTTATACAGTCTTCTGTGGCATTATGTATGCTGAATTAAAAGTGAAGATTTTTGATGATGTCATGATTTTTGCCCTTAAGGCCTGGTATACATGTTAAGTTTCTTTTATCGCTCAACCCAACAGGCTGAACAAAAGAAAAAAAGCTGAGGAGGTTGCTGTACTAATCATGTGATGTTAATTGTTAGTACAGCAATCTCTCTGCTTTGCTATTGTGTTATGACAGGAGGGCCACCCCTGCCAGAACACTCCGGTCATCGTTTGCAGCCATTGGCTGCAAGAGCTGATCGAATGACGATTGTCTGTTGGATTTCCAACATGCTAGTTCGACAGAAGAAAGTCGTCATTGTAACGGATGATTTCAGATGATATTTGGCCCATGTGTATGATTTGTATCAGAACTATAATTTATTGTGATGTAAAACTGGATGGATTGCAGAATAACATTTACACCATATACCTACAGTAAACCTAGTTGTTTTAAACTGTCTCTGGTCAAAAATTTAATTTTCTTATGTAATATTTATTATTTATTTTAAAATATATAGAACACTAAGTAATCTAATAAATCAATAACACAAAAGGAAAGCCTTTTATCCCGAAAAAACAAAAATATGTATTACTTGATATCATTGGTAAAGTTATTATCAAATCATAAGAGGTGTATTTATCAATGTTTAGTCTTTGTCTTTTCACTTAGCATTAGGAGTGAGCTTGGGAATCTTTGGGAACCATGTGAGTGAGCCCTCTGAAAGCGGTCACATGCACTGGGCCAATCATCTATGGCTGGGGCTTTCCCCGCCTCACAGTTGAACATATACAAGTTGTATATGGCTACAAGATGAGGAATACCTCAAGGTCTGCCCCTCCCCCTTCCCATATATAAACAGCCTGGCATGCCAAGCATAGGGACTGATATCCCTATTGCAACAGAGCAGCAAATGTGCAACCTCCCTGCTATGCTAATACCAGCCCTCTAACACTGGGGGCCGATTTATGATTGACAGACGCCTGGTGCTGATGGCTCTTTGGCAACTATTTGGCTGAGAAGGTGGTGTTGAAATGGAGGTTTACGCACCATCTACTGGCTCCTCAATGTACAGAATATTGTGAAGCAATGGCTGCTGGATAGTGTTTGTGGATCGGTTTGCTGAGAAAACATTTTTTTTTGTTTTCTCAATATCTTCTTAAAGGCTAATATCAACTTTAGAACATGTTACGCATTCGTGTGTAACATGTAACATGTTCTAGCACATCTCTTCTACCCTCTGAACCCCCCCTTTCCCCATGAATAAACTACAAGTCCCATTTTCCATCATGGCAGATGGCTTGTTTTTCTCAATAGACTACAAATTCACTGATCGCACTTGAAGTACAATGATATTTCCTCCAGCTTTCTAACTGAAAGTCTGTACAGAGATATGAGTGGAAAGCTGGAGAACGTGTCTTCAGGGGACTAAAATTACACCCACTATATATATGTACAGTAAGCCAACATTTAAATAATAACCCTAAACATGTCTGCATGGCTGTTCTTGATGTTAACTGTTTTGTTGTGTAAGCTGGTTACTGCACAAACTACTTTTCTGTCTTTCCTTGCAGTTTTTTAGACCCACTTCTGTACACTGTATGTGAAGGTAAGATAAGTACTTATTATAAATGACATTCGCACTGTGATCATTTAGGCACATTCAATGTGGAAGTGCATTGACCTGTGCTTACTTAAACTGTTCTGAATAACTGCCAAGCATCAATGTCCCTTCAAGTTACAATAAAATACTTGTATCTGTGACAAAAATAAGCAACAATAAGTGTTGCTAAGTTTCATACAAATCAATGACATTCACAGAAATTGTGTAAAAATGTAGCTGTTTTTGGCTTGCACAATATCTTCTCTCTAGATATCAACAGATCAGTACTAAATATTGGGCAAGCTTACATGCTCTCCATCAATTTTTCAAGGGTATAACAAAAGTCATTAGATCATGCAACTGTTGTGGGGCATAGCAAAAAGGCACCCCAGCAACAGAAGGTCCTGGTACTGTTTGATCATTGAGTGATTTTTCCAGTCAGTGATAACATTTCTCAAATAATGATGCATACAGTGAATAAATAAACAGTTCAGGTCCTCTGTCAGACTGCTGCAAAAGCAGACTGTATGCCACAGGATTTTCAGATTGTTGCAAAAAAGACTGGATGGTACAGGTTTAGCACTGTTAAAGCATATCTGTTAAAGTATATCTTGACTAAAAAATCAAAATGCAAAATATTGCAGGTTACCAGTCTTTAGATAAGGTAGTTGCATATATTTAATTTTTTTCAGGCTTGTTTTACCTTTTTTTCATGCATAATCCTATAAGTAATACACGCTTTCCCTTGGTTGGAACGCTCACTCATCCGGTGTATCTATGGATGATTTCAAACCAGGCTAGATTACAGTTATGTCTGGCTTTGTTCATCTACATTACATGGGGAATTGGTGGAGATGAATTTTGAAAAGAAAGATAAACATTTTTGCTTTCAGCACATATCACACAGATGACTCAGCCAACCAGGGGAGGGGAGGTTCACAAGTCTGTAGGTAATATAGTCCAAGCTGGTAAGAGTACACATAAACATACAGAGGCACTGGGAGTGGGTAGACGTGCACAGGGTCACACAGGAACTTTGGAACCAAAGTCTTTCTTATCTTTCAAGTAATGGCGTTTCCCATGGGAAAACATACACATTGGATGGAGTGGCAGGAGGAGCAGCCAAGGACAAAGAATGAAAATAAAAATTAAATCAATGGCTTAAGCAGTGATAAACTGAAAGAGTGTGGTAACTTTAAGTGGGGTGACAAACAAAAGCTTGATGAATGGATCCTCTCTGTGGATATTCTTCATCCCCACCAAACTTTGTCACTGGGCAGCCTAATATGTCAATCATGGAATCTTCTGTGCTCAGCAACTGCCTGCCAAAGTTATTCCTGTAGCTTTTCCAAAGACAATGAAGAATGGAGGTCCTTGGGTGTTGGAATTTGTGGTTGAGCTTTTCTCATGAAAAAGGGGTGACTCAGTTGTCCAGGTGAGCTGAAAAAAAAATGCTTTAGAGACTGGTTAGTTCTCATGGTTTTCCTGTTGGATTGTGGGTGCTAGGCTGAGGAAAACTATAAGGATACTTCAAGGGATTTGCAAAGGCCTCTTGGAATCATGAGGTAAATTGTATACCACAATTAGGAATTATGGAAATGTTCACCCCATGGAGGCATATAATTTGCATTAAGGCAGCTGCAGAAGGCAATGATGAGAAAGATACAAAATGTACTATCTTGGAGAATCAGTCTACCACCACCCATATTATCCTACAGCCCTTTGTGTGTGTGTGTGTGTGTGGGGGGGGGGGGGAGGGGGGCAGGTAAATGATGAAGTACATGGCAATGTGGCACCAGGGCTCTTTGGGAAAATGTAACAGAGGTCCTGGTGGTGCTAGAGTGGGAGCTTTACTCTGGTAACAGTGTAAACATGTTTTCCCATATTCCATATACTAGTAGTGGCCCACACACCAGTAGTGTTGAAAGAGTAAGACAAGAGTTCTGTGGACCTTGGGGTATTAGGAAAACTTGGGATTGTGGGCCCAATTAAGTAAGATGATGCATAATTCCATGTGTTTAAAAGTATTGTCCAGAGGGATGTCCAATCCTTGAATGGAAATCTGATCCAGGATTTGAGTAGGTGGAATGATAAACTCAAACTCAGCAGGCATTTCAGAATATGTGCGTCAAATGAATGTAGAAAAAAAGCAACTGCATGAGAATTGGCTGTTTCTGCTTTGGAGCTGGAGATCAAACCAGGAAAATAATAGTGACCAGTGGAAAGTTTTCAACTCAAGTGGAAAAGATTTGGAAAATCTGGCCCAAAAAAGCAGGGTTGGAGACAAACACTTGCTTAAGGGATGGAATGCTTCTAATTATTGAGGCATCCAATTCTTGGGGTCATTGTTCTTTTGGGTCAGAGCTGTAATTGAAGTGACCAGCACAGATTGATTATTAATGAATTGGTGGTAATAGTTGGTGAAGCCAGGAAGTGCTGAGTAGCCCTAAGGGCACTGGGAAAAGACCAGTTAGTGATGGCCACTACTACTACTGTTCCGAAAGTACTGAAGAACTGTGCAGACATGCTTCCTGTGCATAGGAAGCTCCTGAACAAAATGAGTGTCATCCAGATAAATAAATATGAATACAAATAGAAGGTCACATTCATGAAGGAAGTTCTCATTCACAACATGTTAGAAAACAGCTGGGGTGTTGTAGAGACCAAAGGGTATTACCAGATATTCACAGTGGCTACCCCTGTTTCTATTCCTCACCTTCCTTGAAGAGGGTAAGGTTATCTAGCTTTGTAAAGATATGGGCTCCTTGGAGTTGGTTGGACAGTTCTGTGTGGTAAAGGGTAGGGCATTCAGGTTGTAATACAGAGGCGAAGAGAGCCATCCTTTTTTTCATGGCTGAGCCCCTTTTTAAGATTTTCCACAATATAATAGGACATTGCCTTGGTCTCAGGTAGGCTGAGGGGATACACCCTACCTCTTGAAATGCTGACACCTGGAATTAAATAAATTGCACAAACATAGAGCCTTTGGGATGAACACTGGTTGAGCTTGTGTTCAGAAAAGACATCCAAGAAAACATGGTAGTGAATAGGAACTAGACTGGAAGCCTCAGAAGAAGCTATGAGTAAAGGTTTTACTGGGTTCTCATTGACTTGGCACGTGGAATAGCAGGGTGGGCCCTAAGCCTACAGATACAAAGTGGCCCAAACTAACACTGGTGAATACTGTCTAAACCATTGGATACCTAAAGAAGGCTTGGGTCAATACGAAAAAATAAATAGTCTCATGATGAAGTAGTCCCACCAGCATTTTTATGGGGCTAGTTTGAGAATGAATAGGTCCAAAAGCAGATTGAATTAATCAAGTGCTGAAACTCATAAGATTTGTGGAAGAGGTTCAGCTGTCCAAAAAAGTTTCTTTACTATGAAGGCAAAGACAAAATTGAGAGCTGCACCAGCTCTAATAAAGCCTCCATTGTGGTAATGGAAATAGGAAAGTGCAACTGTCTTAGAATGGAAGTCATTGAGAGAAGGAATAGGATCTTCTCAACAAACGATAGATGGGAAAGTTAACCAGCTGCACTGGGCAGTGCTTCAAGATATCTCTTTTGCCATGGCCATGGCAGATACAAGAGCCCTGGGACAGGAATCCGGTTGTTTCCTCAGAGGGAAGATGTGAGAAGCACAGTTGAATTGGCTCTGAGATAGAGAAGAGGAGGCCTTAAGCAGTTCTAGGGGTTGTTTGAAGTTTAGAGTCAGATGAGGTGTAAAGGTTTTGCTCTGGTAAGCCTTTTCCTGGGTTTGCTCTTGGAAATAAATGCTATTCTGCATGGCTAGATAGACAAGATCATTCTGGTTGGAAGAAATTTCTCAGTGGGCTAGTTCATCTTTAATTGCTAGGCCTCGCAAAAAGGTAGTCATGAGGGCTCCATTTTCCCAGGATAGTTCTTCAGCTATTGTGCTAAACGGATGGCATACTGCCCTACCATGAGAATACCTTAACGGAGACGGAGAGAGCATTTGCTGTGGAGGAAACTCGAGTGAAAAGCACTAGGAATGCTGATATAATATTGGTGACGGTACAATTTCTCCAAAAGTAGCACAGCCCAGGGAAGGTTGGGACCTGTAGCACAGTTTTTTCAAGTATTTTTAGATAATTTTTTTTCTGAAGTTGCATTAAGGAGTCTTATTTGGATGGCTATGATCTGAGTTTGTTTTGCATGGTTCTAGTGTTTTACACACACTCTATCCTCGTTTCTGTTTTTTTATATTTGTTTTTGTGGATTATTTGCTGCTCCTCCCAGGGGTTCTCTCATATTTGCACACCCAGACGAAGATGTTCAACATGCACTCCCATGCTTCATCAGACCAGTAGCTGATTTTAGTTAGTCTGATTATATTATTAACTTAATACTGTATCCCATCTTTTCTGTATTGTCATGTGGTAATTTATCTTTGTTTATCTATCTAGAATCATCATTGTGATATTTCCATCTCCCGAGGAAGTGATACTTTTTACAAAGCATGTAGGTTTATGCATTTTTAATAAGGAGGGTTTATCTACTGCTGTGTAGAGACAAAACATTTGATTTTATACGTTTCTGTTTTTTTCAGTATTCCTTTTACGTATGAATAAAAACTTGTTTCTGAAGTACCAATAAAGTCCATCATTTCTTAAGGATTATCTCTGTATAGCCGAGGACAGAACTTCCCAAGAAAGGAAGGACACACGATAAGCCTGGTCAGTTGGAAAAGGCTGGGGTTGCAGTTCCAAGTGGATCTTACACTAGATAATAAATCCATGGCACATCTTAGGGTCTCAGGAGAAAAGAAAAGGTTGTTGCAGGTGAGGAAAATATGCCACCAGAGGCTCTGGATTCTGAGAATTAGGTGATGGAGGTGGAGCTTTGTTCTGACATTGCAGAAAGGAAAGCTTGGATTTCATCCAGGTAATTGGTGATAAAGTGGAGGGGGTGCATCATCTAGACTTGGATGGCCTCATAGCCAGAAAACCATTGAAAGAGATGTTCAGTTGGATCCACTGGTTTCTGTGAAGCCTCCAACATTAGTATTCATGCAAACTGCCATGGACAGGACTTCATTCCCACTAGGGAACAAGCTGGCTATGCAGGAATTATTTGTAGCAGCTGGAGCTAGGTAGTGGCATTGACGATGGAGGATTCAGAGAGAACTATGAGGAGTCTTTGAGAAGCAGGATACCCATTAGCAAAGGAGGGCAAGCCCAGACTCCCTGCATGTTCAGTTAAGGTGAGAGCAGATCTGCCTTGTCTTCACCAGAGCTCCTGAAGGTGGAAAGGGGTTTTACAGCAGCTGACTCCCAGGCTGAGGCCCTCTGACTCAACCAAGCAAGCAGCTACTGGGAGCTGAGAGCAGTAATGTGGAAATAGCCCCTTGTGGGATCGGAGATGCTGGGATCACAAGTCAGTAGGTAACACAGCCCAAGCTGATAGGAGTACATGGAAACACACACAGGCTCTGGGAGCAGGTAGAAATGCATGGAGACACATGGGGTCACTGGAAGCTGGCAACAGGCTGGAGTACACGGGGTCACATGGAAGCAAGGTGCAGACTGAAGTGCACAGGGACACCCAGGAGCTCAATACAGGCTGGACGTACACAGAATACACTGGGGATCATTGGAGGCTCAGAGGAGAGCTGGGATTAGGCAGAACAACACTGAAAACACTGAAGATACAGAGATCACACTAGAAGGCCCTGAAAGACACTGGTGAAGTTACTAGCCCTTTAAGACAGCACCCCCTCTGTGACTGGCAGTGGTGCCTGTGAATTCAGGAAGCTGGCATGCATAAGAGAAAAGACCCAGTGCTGTAGCATAGAACAGATGAGTGTGACACCTTGCTGAAAAATGTTCTGAGCCAAAGATATAGAAACTAATGCAGTCATTCCATTTGAACCACATTTAGGAATGAAGATCAACAATCAAAAAGTCAAATTCTGTTATAGGAGCTTGTTACCTCCAGGACGGGAAGTGAAAGGAAATCCCCTCAGTAGAAAACAGCAAAAATAATAATTACCACTTGCCTACTTTATACAAAACTATAAAAAATGGATATACAATTTTCTGCTTCAACCTTTATTGCTGGTGACATTATATCATTAGTAGAAGAAGATACCATGCTAGTATGCCCACTAATATGTATACCAGAAGATTTATTAAAGCTGGAGCACTCAGAATCTGGTGCATCTGTGTATGGTAGCCAATTAACTAACTTCAACATGTTCAATTAAGCTTTGATAATAAAACCTCTAAATTGATTGGTTTTCTAGAAGACCTGCACCAGGTTTTTCATGCTCCAGTTTTCGTAAATAACCCCCAATGTGTGTTGTAGCAAATGGACTGTAAAAGGGCATGCATGTAGTGAGCAAAACCAAATAAACAAATATATTACATAAAATTCTAAATGTATTATACAAAACTTAAAAAAGACATAGTAGTAACCACAGCCATGTGTTTTACCCAAATAAAGTTATATATATATATATAAAGTATGATACAGAGAATATTTCTGTTTTTTATAAAACTGATCTACTTAAGAAACTCATGCTCCAACACATGGATGTGGTTACTATTATGTCTTTTTTAACTTTCCTATAATACATTTGGAACTTTATGTGATATATTTCTGCTTTGTTGGTTTTGCTCACTACATGTATGCCCATCTACATTCCCTTTGCTACAACACACCTTCTGTTACATGTATTGCTGGTGAGACATTTTAATCAAAATAACAATTTATCATATTTTAGAGTACCAATTCTTATATGTGGTGGCTGCATTAGTTTTCTTTTTGTAGCCTTTTTTCCTTTTCTTCTCAATTGTTATCAGGCCAGTAAGTCTATTCATTTTTCAACAGACCAAGTTGTCCATCAAAAGTGGCAATTAAAGTGCTGAGATAAACCATTTAGTGCTGAAAGTGGTACTTACAAAGGTCAGCTTTCATTCATTTATGCAAAATCTTTAAATCAAAAGGCAAAAAACTGCTCAAAAAGTGTAAGCTGGAGTTCAGCTTTAATGTGTTAGTCTAAATCTGCTTGAGCATCTAACACTACTCTGTCCAGAGGTTGACAATGCTGCTGTCCAGAGTGAAGGCAAGAAGTGTGTTATATAATTACATAGTTATATATAGTAACATAGTTGTCTAGGTTGAATAAAGAGACCAGCCTATCCAGGTCAACCTGTGTGGGTGTGTGTTCAGGTCAAAAACCATTTCCCATATCCCTGTATACTGTGTGCGCTAAGATGCCTTTAGTACAGTTGCCTTCTCCAATATGCTATAATCTCACTTTTTTACTGTTAATATATTGTTTAAAATTTGGGGATTTTTTTCTTCTCCGCTGTTTCTAGCCAGATTATCAGGTAAAAATAAAGAAAAAAAAAAGAAAAGTATTAGTATTCTGCAATACAATACATTTTTATTTTTGGGTTTAACCACTTGCCCTCCAGAGGATTTACCCCCCTTAATGACCAGGCCTCTTTTTGCTACTCGGCGCTGCACTAATTCAACTGATAATTGCGCGGTCATGCAATGCTGCACCCAAACGAAATTTACGTCCTTTTTTTCACACAAATATAGCTTTCTTTTGGTGATATTTGATCACCTGTGTGCTTATTTTTCACGCTATAAACAAAAAAAGGCCAAAAATTTTGAAGAAAAGTGATATTTTTTACTTTCAGCTATAAAAAATATATAGTAAATTCAAAGTTGGTTATAAATTTAGGCCAAAATGTATTCTGCTACATGTTTTTGGTAAAAAAAAAATCCCAATAAGTGTATATTGATTGCTTTGTGTGAAAGTTATAGCGTCTACAAACTACGATATAGATACTGCAATTTACGCCATTTTTTTGCTATACAGCCCTGTGCTAGTTTAACGGACAATTGCGCGGTCATGCAAAACAGTACATAAATGAAATTTACAACCTTTTTTTCCCACAAATTGAGCTTTCTTTCGGTGGTATTTGATTGCCTGTGCGGTTTTTATTTTTTGTGCTATAAAAAAAAAGGCTGCCAATTTTGAGGAAAAAAAACAATGTTTTGGACTTTTTGCTATAAAACATGTCCAGTAAAAAAAAAATTTAAAAATCAAATTTAGTCATAAATTTCTGCCAAAATGCGTTCTGCGACATGTCTTTGCTGAAAAAAAAAAACCCAATACATGTAAATGAATTGGTTTACGTGAAAGTTATAGCGTTTACAAATGGCGGGAAAGATACTGGGATTTTTAGTTTTTTTTTTATACTAATAATGGCGGCGATCAGCGACTTATGGCGGCAATCAGCGACTGCGGGACTGCGGTGGACATTCTGACATTGGGGGGTACTGACTTGGGGTCACTGACATCCCCAGTGACACCAATACAGTGATCAGTGCAAAAAAAAAAACACTGACACTGTACTAATGGCACTGGGGAGGAAGGGGTTAAGTTTATTCAGGGAAAGGGTTAACTGTGCGAGGGGAGTGTTTTACTAGGGGGCGGGGGTGTGTACTGCAGGAAACACCGCTGATCGGGAGAGAGAAACTCTTCTGTCCCAATCAGTGTGTCCTGGAGCTGTCAGGGAACTGACAGAAAGCACAGCTACTGCAGCTGTGCTCTCTGTCAGCGATTGCTGCCGATCGCTGGGACATAGCCGGTAATGACTGGCTGTGACCCGGCGACTGACATCCACGGCTGTGATCGGCAGGACAGGTAGGGCGGCGGCGCACCTCACGCGCGCCCCCTACCTGTTTTCAAAATATATGTTTTAAAACGTGCTTTTGCCCAGTCGTGCCGCCCTGCCGCCGTATTTCTACAGTGGTTAATGCATGTGGTTAATACAACTTTCAAGAGTGCCTGTCACGACAGAAACTTGGGAGCAGCCATTGCTGTTTTGCTTTTGAAAGTTTCAGAACTCACATCTTTAAGCTTCATTCTCTACATGTGAGTCAGTGACCTGGCACAAGCATTTGTATGTCAATTGTCCCCTAATTCACTGGTCATGCTTACGCTTTTTCAGTAACTCACAAATAGCAGGGCAAGCTTTCCAGCTCCCGGGTATCCACCTTTAAAGTCATTCTCTCAGTTTTAGGATGCTTGTGTCCTCTACCGTGCTCTAATTCTTTCCTTCAATCTACTACTTCATTGCAGGACTCGGCCATGTAGGATGTCAAAATAGGGAATCAGTGCATGGCTGAGGCTGCAATGCTAGACAAGGGGAGGGAAGAAAAATTACTTATCAGACAGGTGAATATACACTTCTGTTACAGGAACCTGCTGCATTCAAACATGCAAAGTCCTGTAAGGGTCTCTTTTAAAAAGATTGGCAGTGCCTGTATTTCTTTCCTAAAAAGTCTACTCATAAAGGGCTTGTTCACACTATGTGTGGTGGGCTGTGTTTCTCTGCACTTTGCATGAAAGCCTGTAATTGCAAATCATCATTATGTGCCCCAATGACACCACAAATCTGGTACGATATGCGTCGCACTGCAGTGCGGAAAAATGCAGCATGTCTGTATTTTTCCAAACTGCACTTGATGGCACTGCATTTTACCACACAGCAATGCAACACACTGCACTGTTGTGCTGTCACATGAACGGAATGTCACTATGTGGCACTTCAAATAAAGCTGGAGAAAAAGAAAAAAAAAACAAGCTGGAAAAAAAATGCATATCACACTGCTCCCTGATGGAATTGCTACGAAACTAGCCTGCTTGATAAAATGCTACAATTTACAGTGCAGACTAGCGTGGAGCTAGCCTAATGGTACATGGAACAGCAGCAAATTCCTGCCTCTAAAAAGCTCTCTAGTCTATCAACCATGCTCTCAGCAAACATCAAACATTCCGCTTGTTTATTGCCGTTCAGTTTTATTTCTGTTTGTCAATGGGCATTTATCTTGAATTGCAGTTGACATTCCTCTATTATCCTATGATTATAGTAATTATATTTTCCAAGATGTTTCTTTTCTTTCATGGGTTTGCAGTTTAAGGAACAATAAAAGCAATATACTTGTTATCATTTTATAAATAATTATCCCTCCCTGAGTGCACTAGACACCCAATAGTAAATTACCAATGCTCGTTACGCATAATAGATAGCAATATTCATAGAAAAACATAAAGGTTTATTGACTCTTTAGGTTACTAATTTTAGAAAAGGATAACTCAGGGAAGAACATGAAGCTTTCATGAAACAAAATATGAATGTGAAAATAAATAAGTTCATCAAACAAATGTTTGTTAAATTGTAACCCCACAGCTCACTTCAACTATTATATAAAACATATACTTATAAACAAACATATACATCATTTTCGTTTGATTTTTATTCTGACAAAGCAGTAGTGGCAAGGTTACAACTAATACTAGGACTTATGATAAATAGGAACCAACACTACAAATCTTCACTGCTCCACCATTGACCTTTGAGTTACTTTACAAGTCTGCATTAATAAATTTCAGACATGTCACAATATACAGCAACAGTATAATTTTTGCAACAGAGCTCAATATTATTATTAAAATCAGTCACTGAGCTCCAGTCAAATGACTTTGCCAGGCAAAGACAATGATCAGTCTTCTGCAGGAAGGAAGAAGCTTTTACTTAAAGTGGTTGTGTAGCAGCTCCTAGTCAGCTATGGGAAGCTCTAGTTCACTTGTTAGTGAGGAGAGCTGAGTAATGGCCTGGGTGTGATAGCCAGGTGGGTCAAATTGCAGCCAGAGCTGAGAGGCTCTGCAGACCAGCTCTCTTGCACTTACCCCTGCTCTGTAACTTTGAAGAAGATCTAGAAGCCATGGGCAGAGGTAAGGAGTGGCTGGTCTGTACTCTTAGAGGATCCTGGCCAATATCCAACAGCAGGCTTGGCAAAGGGCCAGGACAGCCTTTAAGAGTAACTGAGCTTGCTCAGCAGGAGGAGAATTCAGATGGAAGATGGAGAGGAAGTGAGTCTGGAAGGAGAAGCCTAGGAGGGGGCCCAGAAGGAGAGGGGCTCACCTCCAGGCAGGAAGGTTTTAAGAAGGAAATCTTGGAACTTCACTGGCCCCCAAAGAGAGGACCACCTGTGTAACAGGGAAGGAGCGGCCCAGCAAAAAGGCCTGGTAGCAGCCACCAGCAGCACAGGAGAAGGACTGAGTGAGTTGACCTGCACCCTCTGGGCCAGATAGAGGAAGGAGCACTCTGATGGGAAACCAAATTGGCAGCTACCCAGGACTGCCTTCCCTTAAAGCAATAGGCACTGGATTCCCTGCTCAGGGATTCACCCAAAACTGCTGGACTGGGAGAATCTAGGGTCTGGGGTGATACAACTGTCTAGCTCTCCAAGAAAAGGATTTTGTGTAAGAAGCTTGTGTATAGTTCCCGGAAGTTGTTAATTGCACATCCTGTACACCCTTAACCCTATCCCAGTTCAAATTCTCTAATAAATCTTCAAAAAAAGGCTCAAGGACTGGTTACTGGATGCAAGTTAATGTGAAGAAAATGTGTGTTGCCTGGCTGTGCAGGACTATAGGGTTACCCAAAACTTCTGCAACTCCTAAGGGGGTAGTGCTGTAGTTGTAAACCTCAGACATGAAATATAAAACCATGTCCCTATATAGTGTGTATGTATCTCAATTAAGAGCATTATGTTTGTTGTGTCATTTCTGACTGTTGCTTCATTCCTCTGCTAGCAGCATGAGTCACATCTGACAAGTTTTCCTGACACCAAGAGAAAAAAAAGGTGGAGAGGGACTTCCAGCAGATTGACAGCCTCAGTTCTGTTCCTCTGAGCTGTGTGTTCCAATCAGCTCTCCTCACTGAGCTCTGCACCCTTTTTCCTGACAGCTCAGACAAGCTATGGAAATTCCACTTTGAATGGCTGTACAGAAAAGAAGGCTGCAAATAAACAGGTACAACTTACATTATGAAGGAGGACTAGTTTAATTGCTGTGGGTCACCTCTGGAGTATAGCATCGCACAGAATCAACCATTACAGTAGAAACCATTCAACTTGCGACCCATGTTTATAGCTGCTTGTCCGGAAGAAGCTGATCTCATGACTGGCTTCTGTCGAATGGCATGCTGAAAAACCAGCAGATGATCAGGATCCAATGAGCGCTTTCAGCCAATGTCTATGAGCGCTGATCAGTGTGTTCTAGTGGGAGGGTAGTCCCCCTGTCCGAACACAATAGCACAGTGGAGAGATCGCTGTACAAAAATTTCTTAGTACAGAGACCTCAGATTTTTTTTCACTCAGCCTGCTAGGTTGAACGAAAAAAAAAATGTGTTTACCAGGCATAAGTCTCCTCTCCCACAATGATCAGACTGCAAGTAACAAAGTGAGAGACTGTAGCAGGGGCTGCTCTGTGTCCGACATTTGTGAACACAGCCAAGAACTGCACAGACACCAGAATTTACATGACTGTGTCATCTCTCCACAAGCATCTCAGTCTATGAAATAAATTCAGATGCTGGACAATGTCTGAGCAAAGTGATGGCATCCTTCTGATGGGAAAAACAGCTAAGGGCATTCCCAGGGGTAGTACAGTGACCTCTGTGAGAGGTAATAAATACATTTGAAGGTGTTATATTTGGACATTAATTAGCATTCATTCATACTCTTTAAGGAAGGAAGCTTTGTCCTCAACCCATGGTTTATTTTAAATGTCTGTTCAGCAGCCTGCCTGAAACCATAATGGCTGAGGCAGTTATGATGGCGTTACAATGATGTTGAGATGGCAACTGCTTTAATAGCCATGATATCTGCAGGTCCAGGACATCACATTCTATATGGAACATTTTTATTTTTTTTCCAAAGTCAACTGAACACACAGATGAGATAGTATACAGGGAGGATTTAGAAAGTGCTGCAAAGACTTAGGTATGGCTTATCCTTTATAAAGGTGTTGTTAACTTATTCTTGTAAAGCTGTACACAATACTGATGCTCTAGTACCCTGATCCTCAGCAGGATCGAAGCAAAAAGACAGTACAGGGGGTTTACTAAAACCGGAGAGTAAATCTGTTGCAACTGTGCATAGAAACCAATCAGCTTCCAGGTTTTATTGTCAAAGTTTAATTGAACAAACTTAGAAGCTGATTGGATACCATGCACATCTACACAAGATTCTGAATGCTCCAGTTTTAGTAAATCTCCCCCTTTGACTTAAGGATGAGATCATATCAATTATGTCCTGCTTCTTCTTTACATTATAGGGCAATATATAGTACAGAACCAGAAAGAAATGGAAAGAGGACTTTTTTTGCACAATAAATACTATTATAATTACTAGAATATATTTAGCATACTGTACATAAAACACCTCCCAATACAGGGAAATATAAATAATTTGTATTTGCTATCTTCCAAAAAAACAATAAAATGTTTCAACTTCAGAAATTAAGGATAAATACGACCAGCATCTTAACTGAAAACAAATGACAATTGCAAGCATTCACAATATAATATAATATAATACAATATTGTATTATATGATATGATATGGTATGGTATTCTATAATATCCCAACAATATCTACTTTAAGATATAAACATTATGTAAAAACAATTTCGATGTCTCTGCATTCATTGGCACATACATTTGTACCAATCATCTATAGTGATTGACAGGGGAAGTACAAGATATGGGACCCTATGCCAGTCACTCTCACAGTTCTGAAGAATGTAGTACAGAGAGGAAATGGGGTTGATTTACTAAAGGCAAATAGGCTGTTCACTTTCCAAGGGAAAGGAAAATAAAAAACAATAGCTTTGCTTGTACATGATTGGATGAAAGGAGTCAGCAGAACTTCATTCACTAAGCACTAGGACAAATTCCCTAAGTCTAGGTTCACACCTATGCGTTTTTTGTTGCGTTTTGCAGAACCGCACAGCAGTCCATGTAACATGATTTCCAATGGGACAGGTTCACATCTGCATGTTTTCACCGGGTAAGTTTTTTGGAAAGGGTCAGGGACTTTTTTAAATGCAAAACGTTGCATTTTTGGTTCTATAGACTTCAATGGGGATGCTGCAGAAAAGCATGTAGTGCATTTATTTATGCGTTTTGCATTTTAATCTGTCAAGCAACAATTGAATAAACGCATCAAAAACGTGCAAAAAACGCAAAACGCACTGCAGAAATTGATCAAACGCAAACTGCATAGGTTTAAACCTAGCCTAAGTGAGTTCACTAAAAATAAATAAACACACACAAGGGCAGTACTTAAATTAATTGTGAATTGTCCCTCTTGCTGCTGTTTTAGCTGTGATCTGAAATTCATTGGTCATCCCTGCAGCTATAATATTTAAGGTTCTGTGAGGGTTAATACATGCTGAGGAACCTGTCATAAACACTCATCAAGAATGCCCAAACTTTCCACCCCCTCCTCTATTCACAAAGGCTGTACTATAGCTTCTAGAAATCCAAAGCTATTTATGAGTGGAGGAGGGGTAGATAGGTAAAATGTCCCCCTTCTTTATTCATAGATCATGTTTCATTTATGGAAGCTATAGTAGAGCTTCTCTGAATGGAGAGCAGGAGTGGAAAGAGTGGGCATAGTCAAAACTCTTGATGAGTGCTTCTGAAATATCCCTAGTCTCTTATTACTCCCCACAGCCTTAAAGTGTTACTAAACCCAGGACCCTGCAATCACTCTATCTGGTCTCCCACAGAACATGGAAATGCAACTGTTTTAATAAATATAAACTGCTAAATACCTTTGCTTATCAACAGTTAGAGCAGTCTTGTGACTTCTGTCAGTGTCCAGCAGGGCACTGTTTGAAGCTTGTAGGAGAAGTTTTCATTCTGCTCTAGGAGGATGCCAAACCCCTGACTTCTGTCTGAACGGTGCTGATCACATGCACTCTCCCAAGAAAAAAATGCTCTCTAGCAAAGCACACCAAACTGAACATGTGTAGAGTGTCTCCACGCGATATGTCTTATCAGGAGATAAGAGGGGGATACGGGAAGAAGGGGAGGATCAGAGAAGACAGGATCTAACAGGATTTTTACACAATGCAGAGGATTAACCCCTTAGGTTCCACAATGAGTATATCAAGCATGCTTTACTGCATATACAGACTGATTCTGCTGTTGTGGATTTAGTAACACTTTAATCTTCCATTGGAAGGGGGTTCAGAGGACTCCAGGACAGAAGCTAGCAGCACAACAATTAACAACTAATTTAAGTGCTGTCCTTTGTCTTTTTTTTTTTACACATATTTGACTAAACATATGATTTAAGCTTTGTTCCACGTCTTCTTGAGCCTCCTTATTGCTTTATTTAATATGATAGGTGACCTTACTGACAAATAGAAAAACTTTGGAAACATATTCGGGAAAGGAAGAACCAGTATGACTTGCAGTCCACATACAGGAGCTACTGATGTATTGTAAACAAGCTGGAAGCAGTGACTGTTAAGTAATTTTGTTTTGACTGTTTAAGCTCATAACTTCTTGATCTGAATCCAAGTGACAGATGAATCTCTATCCTATTGTTATTATCTCACATGCACAATACCAGATAGCTAGGCTGTGCTATTGTACGTATGTAATGGTCACCTTCTACTGCATTAGTAGGTGAATCTGTTTATTGCAGTAGAGTTTATATGCAGCTCCTGTTTTTTAGGTACAGAATAGGATAGAGCCATGTTAGACATTCAAGGTCCAGTCGCATGGCAGCTTATAGGTTACTAGGGACTAAGAAGCAGAGTAGATAGGCTGACCCCGAGATCCAGTATCACACCATGGTTTCTGCTGGTGAGAAGCTATGCTCCAGACTGGTTGGACAACAGTTAGAGGATCTCCTTATCATTCCTGATTCTGTCTTCAGGTCTTCAACACCAAGTCGTATGCCACATTGTGTTCATTCTCAGGGACCCTTCAACTGAACTTTGATCCAACATTCATGTGGTGATATCTCTATTAATAACTATATATACCTGGGTATATGTGGGAAATTTCACCAGGACTCCTGTTGGGGCTTTTGTTGATATGACCAGTCTGTGCATAGAATGTATGTACTGTAATTAACCTTCTATTATATAAAATATGTATTCTTCCCATACTGGTGTGTATCTATAAATTTTTGGTTAATGTTACGTGCTGGCTGCATTAGTTCTTCTCTCGATTACTTTGATTAGATTACTGGTTAATTTCCCAGGAAGGGAATTCCCTCTGCTCACCGAGCCCTTGACCTGGTGTCCTGAGTAGAGACACTTGCAATTTTATTGTCAAACCCACTCTTCCACTTAGCAAAGGCTTTGGTTCTCTTATGTACCTAGAGGTTTGGAGCAATATATTGTCTGGAGACAGTAATTTCTCACAACTCCCCCCAAAAAAGGGCTACACTAGTTTTCAGAATGTTTCCAAGTTTTGAGTACACTTTCGTACTCTGGGTCAGTGATGTAAAAAAGTATTGAAGTGAGAAGTTTAGAATGACAGCCAAACAACTAACATTATTATTCACTATCACCAAACTGCCATAATTAATAAACTAACAAATACAAGTTTTAGTCTTCGGTCACACCAATGCACTTTGAAATCGTGCGACTTCACTGGAAGTCACACAATTTCAAAGTCCGATGTCAGTTCGACTTCAGGTGCAACTTGCAAGACATCTGTGACTTGCAGGATGTCTATGCAAGTCATACTTGAACTTTCAAAAACTAGTGCATGCACTACTTTCAAAATCGCTGCAACTCCGACGAAGTTGGAATCGCACCGATATGAGCACTTTAATTGCGGACAACAGGGTGCGATTTGTAATGCGATTTGAAACTATCACATCACATGGCAAGTGGCACCAGTATGACAGAGCACTTACTATCAGGACTTGCTGACTTTTTAGACAGTTCTAGACAAAAGTAGATTGTTGTCAGGACAACAAGCTGCACATTTCAGCATATCAGTCAGCCATGTGCGGATAACAGCAGTAATTTTCTCTTTTTCTCAAAGATCATTTTTCTAAATCTGATGTCAGGAAGACCAAACAGAAAAATATTTCATTATAAATGCAACTAAATCAGCAAATGACAGATTTTTTTATTTGCCTGAATATATGTATGCACCAGGGGCGGACTGACCATTTGGAAACTCGGGCACTGCCCGAGGGCCCGGGGTCAGTAGGGGGCCCCATGAGATGCCCCTGGTACCTTTTTCATAGGCTTTTTTGAGTTTGGGCAAGGACACAGGGGCCCCATGATCCCCTATATCCCGGGGGCCCCATGAGTTTGTCAGTCCGCCCCTGGTATGCACATTTGTCCAGTTGTGCAGAGAATCATACAATTCATGTATGTATTCTGGAACTTGTGGTTCTTTACAGATCAGGCTAGGGTTGCACCAATACCGGTATTGGTACCACTACTAAGCAAATGCTCCAAAACCTGAAAACGACACCTTTGCAGTGAGCCCATACAAAATGAAGGGGCTCAAATTGCACTGCAAATAATTGCATATGATTTGAACAGGAATGTGGTACAAATGCATGTCTGAATCACATGCTGTTTACCTGCAATTTGCAATGCGAGTTGAGCCATTAATTTTGTATGGCTAAAATCGCACAGCACCCACAGGGAAACCGCATGTGATTCGGACAGCAATTATGCCACATTACTGTTCAAATCACATGCGATTCTAGTGAGATTTGAGCCCATTCATTTTGTATGGGCTCAAATCACAATGCAAAAGGTATTGGTAATCAGTGTCAGCAAGTACTTGAACTTGATAAAAAAAAACGGTATTGGTGCAACCCTAGACCAGGCAGCTCTACATGCCGACATTCGGGCAAATAAGAAAAATCATAATCACTCACGGTTTTTCATTTTCATGTTATTATTTTTTACCATGGCATTCCAGCTGTTATTTCAAGTAGACAGATTTGTAACCATATTTACAGATACAAAATGAAAATAAACAAAGTAGTAAAGAAAATTGTTGAGTGATTACTTGAGGTCATGTGGGAGAGTTGGTATTGCTTGAGCAAGATATATTATATGGTGGGTTGCAGCAGTCCCTGATTCAATGAGGTTAAGAGGTAAAGAAAGAGGCCAGGGGAAAGAGTGGGTAGGTATCAGGAAGGGGTTTGAGAAGGGAAAAGGGATAGCAGGGTCTAATTGTAGGCTAATCGCTGACTCTTTCGATTTGAAAATCACTCATTGACATAAGTGACTAAACTTATTTCTTGGCCTGTTTAACTGCCTCCCGCCTGCCATATAAGGAAATGATGGGAGGACGTCATATGATGTCCACCCACTCTAACTTAGCGAGCACGCCCCCTGGGGCATGCACCGATCGTTGGTGCGCTGTGTCCCTGGGACACAGCAGATCACTGATTAGAGTAAAAAGCCAATGATATCAGCTCTGTCATGTGATCAGCTGTGTCCAATAACATCTGATCGTATGTAAACAAGGAAATGCCAGCTATCGGCAGTCCTCTCCTCACACTGACATCGTGTGAGAAGAGGAGAGCCGGTAATTGGCATTCCTCAGAGGGGACATCTACAATGATGATCAGTGTAGCCCCATCAGTGCTACCTGTCAGTGCCCATCAATGGCACCTGTCAGTGCCCATCAATGCCACATACCAGTGCCCATCAGTTCACATCAATGCCAAATATCAGTTCCTACCAGTGCACATAAATGCTACATATCAGTGCCCATCAGAGCTGCCTTTCAGTGCCAGTGAGTGTTGCCTATCAGTGCCACCGAGTGCTGCTTATCAGTGCCGCCTATCAGTGCCACCTAACAGTTCCAATCAGTACCGCCTAACAGTTCCAATCAATGCCGCCTATCAGTGCCATATATGAGTGCTGCCTTTCAGTGCCCATCAGTGATGCCTGCCAATGCCCATCAGTGCCTCCTCATCAGTGGTGCCTATCAGTGCCCATCACTGCAGCCTCATTAGTGCACATCAGTGAAGGAGAAAAATTATTTATTTACAAAATTGCATAAAAGAAACTAAGAAAACACTTTTTTTTTTTAATTTTCAGTCTTTCGTTTATTTAACAAAAAATAAAAACCCCAGTAGTAATTAAATACCACCAAAAAAAAGTTCTGTCTAAAAAAAATGATAAAAAATGTGTTTGGGTACAGTGTTGCATGGCTGCGCAATTGTCATTCAAAGTGCGACAGCGCTGAAAGCTGAAAATTGTTCTGGGCAGGAAGGGGGTAAAAGTGCCTGGTAGGCAAGTGGTTTTTAAACAAAAGAGTTCGACCTGTGAAACAAAATAATCAGAAAGTGTTACAAAAAGCATACTACCTACAAAAGGTGTGCTGCATATATACCCATACGTTGATATGCATTGTGTTAATATCCATGCAAGCAAGTGTGAATATGGTCTTGGTGTATTTATTCTACTACTCTATAGTCACATGATTACATAGCACACTATCCATACTTTCAATAAGAGGTTATTGGGCAAACAGTAGTCAAGATAATTCAGCAGCTGTAGGGTTAAGCTAGGTACACACGGTCCAAATATCAGCCAGTTCCTGTAAACATATCCTGTTCTGCTGAGTGTAAGCTGCATAATCCCATCATACAAACCACAAAGCTAGTTTGACTTGTTTCTGTGCTTGACACTTGACACTGGTCCTCAGACCAGCTTTTGTCAGAAGGACAGCTGTACACAGGGTCCACAAGTTGGCAGGGTTCCTGCTGAACCAGCCAATATTCAGACCATGTGTACCCAGCGTTAGCACTGCCTGGATCATACCAAGTTTAGGAAAAGCATCTGAATCCTAAACATGCAGGCATTTGTACTGAATTAGGTAGACCTATTCAAGTGACTTAGCCCACATGCTGAGTACAGCCCTATAAAGACAATGCTTAGGAGGTTTCTAAAATGTCTGTTTCACGATTGACCATTGTAATTATATGAAAGTAAAGTTCAGTTGATAGCTAAAAATGGGACGTGTTTGCCTGAGAAGATTTTTTTTCGCGAATTGCCTAAAGAAAAACAGAGTAGGAGACCATTTATTTCTATATTGTCTGTTTCTCCAAGACTGAAGAATATATTTTAATATCAGCCTTTAAAGAAAAAAAAAACAAAACGGTAGATGAGGGGGCAATTACTTCATGCACCTTTAACAAGCCCTATACTTGTTTTCTTATCCTTAAAAGGGCTAAAAATTTTTTTTTTTTTAAAGCAAAAGAAACTCAAACTCATGCATCATTTAACCACTTCCCAACCAGCAATAGTATATATACACCCTTGGTTGGGAGTGGCATACCGGGGTTATGGCTGCAGCAATGTGCCATAACCCCGGTATTGTTTTTTTTAGCCAATGATTCTCTCTCATAAAAGTGGTCTGAGAGGCAGATTCACCACTAACTCACTTTTAGGAGCGGCAGGAGTGGAAGCGCCCCCCCACCACCACTTTCGGGTGGTTCTTGGGCTTACCTGGAAGGTCGTTGAGCCCGAAAACTCATCTGAGGATTGCAACGGCTGGGCATAGAGATGAGTGAAGGAAAGATGGCCTCCATGTCATTAAGTCTCTTCTGGTTCCTGCCTGTAAACAAGACCATTTTTTTTAAGCATTAGATATTTTTTTTTTTATCTATCGCTTTACATTATAGAGGAGAGATGTGTGTCTTATTGACCCCAGATCTCTACATAAAGAGGACCTGTCACTACTTATTTCTATCACAAGGGATGTTTATAATCCTTGTGCTAAAAATAAAAGTGATCGAAAAAAAATTAATGGGACAGTGTAAAAATAAAAAAGTAATAAAATAAATAAAGTAAAAATTTAAAGTGCCCCATGCTCGTGCACAGTGGTGAACACAGACGCGGGTCATACCCACATATGTAAACAGTGTGCAAACCACTCGTGAGATATTGCCACGAACATCAGAGCCAGAGTAATAATGCTAGCATTAGAAATCTTCTGTAACTCTAAAAGTGTAACCTGTAGAAGTATTTAAAGCACCACCTATGGGGATTTTTAAGTACTGTAGTTTGGCATCATTCCACAAGCGTGAACAATTTTAAAGCATGACATGCTGGGTGTCAACTTACGCGACATAACATCATCTTTCATATTTTACAAAAAAACTGAGTTATATATTGTGTTCTGTTTTTTTTTTCCAATTCATTGAAGTGTATTTTTTTTAAATTGCGTTTGAAAAATTGCTGCACAAATACCATGTAGCATAAAAATTTGCAGCAACCACTATTTTATTCTCTAGGGCCTCTGCTACAAAAAATATATGTAATTTTCTAGCAAAAACACATTGATTTTTACATATATGAAAGAAATGTCAGAATTGGCCCAGGAAGTTAAAGTGTATACCTGTATACACAAACCCAAACCTGATCTAAGTACAGTATTTTCCTGTTACTGCATAACAATACTCTGTTACTGAAACCAGTTATAAAGGATGGTTTTAATTATGACAAGTACAATACATTATATTTTTGAATGATAGTTATGGTTGTGAGTGGCATCAGTTAAATATTGCATTCCATGAATCAAGGACATCAATTCGCAAATAGATGCAGTGACTATTTATTGTCATATTGACCATTTCTAAGACAGAAGAAAGCTATCCACCATATTAAAATCAGTTTTTAATAATATTTAAAAAGTCAATAGCCCAAGAGGCAATAACTCCATGCACCTTTTCTTAGCCCTACTGATTGTTTTGTGCATAATTTAAAGTGTATACCATAAAAACCACTAATATTTGCCTATCTTTAAGCTACATTTATATTCAAGTAAATTGTAGCAATAAAGTTATTTATAAGATCAGCAATTTGCAAATGTCTGTTACACTGGTGTTCAAACTTACTGTTCCTTTAAAATCAAAGATTTATTTTTCATTTTATTTACCATCTCTGATATAAAGTAAATAATGTTATACTATTTTGATAGATGATCTTTTTTGGGAAAAAAAACAGCTTCATGTGTAGGAGAATTGTTCATAAATTTTGCATGAGTGGCAGAGCCAGACCTTTTAAGTTTTGTCAGAAAGCAAGTTACAAATTAGTCTAATTCTCCAATATGTGTCAAGTTAGCAGTTTTTGCTTTGCTATTTTATTGATACTCAGAAGTTTTCTTTAAAGTTAATCTGGCTTATCCCGAGAAGACTCTTTACAGAAGCATAGTGCAGTTACCAAATTAGGTCACAAGGCTATCATAATATGAAATAGGATCCCTGTCATCTTCCCGAAGCTATTACCTACAATAGTTATCATTGGAGAACTATTTTGGCCTTTAGCCTTTTTGGGCTGATCATACCCACATAAATCTATATCGTTGCCAGCAAAACATAAAAAAAAAGATTTTTTGGCTGACTCTTCTCTTAAAAGTACAGAAATTTACAGAATTACTCTACAGCCATTTTTTTTTTTTTTTTTAGGACAAGGCTTTTTTTTAGGGTTGGGATTAATCTGTACCTAAGAACAGCATTAGTATTTATTGCATTTCTGTAGCAAAATGTATTTACAGTCTTAGGCGAAATTGGTGCCTTTTTGTTAGATTGTATAATTTGTTGATTTTCCCAATTAAAGGAAGTTAACCTGTACAATAAATACACTTAAATATGACATGTTTGTTCATATTTTAAAGCACAGTTACTATTTATTTGCTCTTTATTTAATGTACAATAAATTAAAGCATAACATATGGCATGTACAATAGTTTAAATATCCTGTCATTTAATACTCATTAATACCTCTTTGGCAGAAATCACAGCCTCCATCTCTCTGAAAGCAAGTTTCTATTTCTTCTTTAAATATAGAAACGGTCATGGTTGTTCCAAAACATTCAGTAATTAATCAATGATTCGAGGTGTGGCTTGGATAAAATGTCTTTGGAATGTTCATTCTTTTTCATTTCGATTTCTTCTGACTGTGTGGGACATTAGCTTCCAAGATTTGTCTATATTTCAATAAAGATTTCATCAGGCAAAGCATTCTCCTCTAAAATGTCTCTAAAATAGTAAAAGCCCCATTCCAGTATGGGCTCTTATGCAAAGAATGGATCTCTGGTTCTGTCCCCTACATACTCACACCTCCAGCTCCCAATGCTTCTTCTCATCCAGAATAAACTATGCCTAATGTCAAGACTCCAACCTCCACCTTGGACTCACATGAGTGTACTGTTGAAAGCAGCACCATGTCATCAAATGGTGCTGATCACCATAGATGATAATTTAGCTCCAGTTGATGGGTCATTACCAAATTTCTATTTTGGAAATGTAAGGAAGGCACACTGTGCATGATGTCATTTTTCTGGGTCACGCATCTGGTGCTCTGCTGGTAAATGTCAGGAGAGGTGGAAAGAGGGACGACACCAGGAACTGAAGATGCCACCAAATATGTGTTTAATTGTGTATTCATATTGCAAAGTGTATGCAGGTGTATGTATGTTATATGCAGTGTGTATGTACGTTGCATGAATGTGTATGCAGTGTGTATGTATGCTTTATGCACATGCATGTATGTGTGTTGTATGCACATCTACATATGTTGTATGCAGTGTGTATGTATGTGCATAGGTGGTACTGCTGTGCTATGTAAAGAGTGTGGTTGCTAAAAGGATCACAGGGGGTGCTCTGAACTGGACTGTTTATAATTCTCCAAAACTATGCATGTTACACACATCTGACTACCACACTCTGTACATTACTCATCTGACCCCTGTACTGTCTACATTAACCCCTTAGACAAGAGAAGAGAAAAAAGGAGGCACCAAAAACTAAGTGCAGATTTTTGTTGTCACATTTAATGGATAGGTATAAAAACACTCACAAGAACAAAGATATAATAAAGCTCATTTGTTTAAAAGGTCATCTGTGTGGGATCACTTTCCTCCATCCTACAGGACAAGCTATGTGCTCAGAGCCTCTAGCTCCTTCTATAGCTATAGACTCCGAGCGCATAGCCTGTCCTGTGTTCTCGAGATATTCCGATTGACCCTCCTATTTCTGGTGACGTCACTTCTGCCGGTGCGTTCCACACTGGTCGTGAGGCCATTCCCTGGATACAGACACCGTTGATCTGCTCCAGCCAAGCCACATACCCAGGGGAGTCCCTCCACTGCACCCACGGCTCCAGCTGTCACTCTGGCTTGTCTGGTACCCTAATGAACGGAGGAGAGCGGTCCCACACAGATGACCTTTTATACAGATGAGCTTTATTATATCTTTGTTCTTATGAGTGTTTTTATACCTATCCATTAAATATGACAACAATAATCTGCACTTAGTGTTTGGCGCCTCCTTTTTTCTCTCCACTATTTTTGCATACAGAGTTGGCCTTGCTCTATAGCACAGCAGGCATCTACCACTCACCACGTCATTATACAGAGACTCTTTATGGACTCTATGTATTTTTCACTTGTGTGCCTACAGCACTTATTATATTTTTTTGCTAGTTCATGTTGAACTATACTATTCATTTTTATCCCTATTTTTCCAACCCCCCCTCCCCTTCCCCACTCCCTTTACTGTATTGTAGAGTATCTATGTGCTGAGCGCCAGATCCTTCTCTGTTATTATCCCCTTAGACCCCTGCACTATGCATGTTAACCACCCCGGACTCCTGCACTATGTATGTTATTCAAACCAGACCCCTGCAGTATGTACATTACATATTTCTGAGACCTGCAGTCTGTATGTAGGCTCAGGTTTTAAGCCCCTTCCAATGTTAGTGCTGTTTTGTACACCTACCATTCATCCTGGGACTCTATGTGTGTCACTATTAGCTCCAGTCAATATTCCACCCTGTTCTGCCCCTTATTCCACCCCCATTCACAGATTTTCAGAAGTTCCAAGGTATGCTGATCACTACAGCTTTTAAGATCCACTCCTTAGCCAGGGAAAGAATTGCAGTGGAGGATTTGTGGCCTCATCTTATCCAGATGAATCACTTTGAAAAAGGTGTCTTCAGGGATATTCTTTACCACTGCAGGGGTTCTCCAATGGGGAGAGGGAATAAACGGGGGAACCCAGTGATCCCACAGTTGGGCTTCACCTGCAGTGTTGCATTCTTCAGATGTTGGCTATTGTGATAATGTAATGATGATTTATTTTTCAACTACACAATGAACAGGTACACCACTAATCCTGTGAAAATATAATCATCCTACAGGTGCTATGTAGCAAAGAAAACTCTGTTAGAAATTTTATCTAATAGTATCTATGCAGCTCCAAACTTGCCTCTTTCCTTGTACCTACACCTCTCATCAGGTGCTCACCCAGCAATAATACAATTTTTCAAATAACGTAAAGATAATATATAAACTTTCAGGAGTCAGACCCCTTAGGTTCATTCTTTAGATTTCATACAACTTAGGTTTGCTAATAAATCACTTAATCTCTAAACATTCTGATCAATCAATGCCTAACGCAGTATAAGAGTCTACTATTGCCAACTCAAAAAAACAGGATCTCTTTGGAGATATGCTGCACACTTTAAATTACTGTGCCCCATAGCAGCCAGCATTAGTATCACATTAAAATACATTGCATTTGCAGTGCTTTAAAGGACACTTTCTTCCTCTTACTGTCCCATCACAGTTAGAGCTGATTCACACATGTGTGGTGCAGATTGAAGCTCAGGTTTCACAGCTAATTGATACAGTAGTTGTTCAGCGGTTCATGTCAGGTTTACATCAGGTTCAGGACAGGATTAGCTCAGGATCTTATCCTATTCACACTTACAGTATGTGGTTTAGAAACAGTTACCATAGAAGTCAATAGTTTGTAATCCACATCTGAACATGAAGGCACTGCTCAGAAATCATATATGACTCTTTTTCAAAATGCACTGAATCCACACCACTAGTGCACCAGACATATGTGAACAGGCACCATAGGAAGCCATGCCATGCGGATTGGAATGCAGTTCAAACCGCATAAATGTGAACCTAAACTTTGACCTTATGCACACTGGGCTGCTTATGCAGGTTTTTGGTGTTTTTTTTCTTCATCTTGTATAAGCAACTCTATGTTAGCCTATTTGTCAATGCACATTTGGGCATCTACAAGCATATTTGCAGAGGAGCATATATAGTCTGAAAAAACAAACACCACAAGACTATTTATTTAGAAGAGCTTTTAGGTAGAAAAAAAAAACACTTGACATGCCTAAATGTGCCTAACTGCACATAAACTTGGCATTTGGGAGTGATTGCGGTTTCAAGTGTACCTTGATTATAGTGAAAAATAATCAGATGGGAATGTTTTGGGAAAAAAAAACCAAACACTTATAAAAGCAAATGGCCATAGATATGCATAAACTGTTGTGCAATATAAGCCACTATGAGAATTTTTTTATGCTGCCAGAGGTTCTGACATTTGTTTGCAGCCACCTAATGTACATAGATCCTTAGAGGTACATATACACATATGTATGTAGCTGTTACAACTAAGCAGCAATAGTATGGACCCTTTAAAATGTTGTGCTACCATTACCTGTCACTCATTGTAACTTTTAACATTCAGATCTAGTATTAAACAATATAGTTTGGAAGATAATGCTATTGCCACTGTATATTCATTTGTGGTACTTTCCTCATCAGTGATTTATTTATTTGAAAATATCCATTGACTTTTGCAAAGTTCAGTCCTGGAACCATGCTGTGTTTTATAATAATAGTGTTACATATGTGATGGGTAAAAAACAAGAACAAAGTGGATTTTCAAGCATTTTTATGTTCGATGCTGCCAACAATATTTCAATTTATTGCAAATTTTCTAGTAGATTTGGCATTACAACACAACAGCATATTATTATTTTCTTTGAAACATATGCTCAACAATGTTCTTTCTAAAGTCTTTGAAATGACAGTTGTTTTTTTTATATCAAATGAAAAGTGGCATCATTTATCTATCAGTTTAATTCTCCATATTTTAATCAAGTGAAATGCTTTACTGAAAAGTTGATAATTTCGTAAAGAGTGTAGTCTTTTTGTCTTAGTTTTGATTGAGGTGTTGAAAAGCAAATCTTTTTTTGTAGCTCCATATTTAATAGGTGTGTTCTCACTTCCTTTCAAGACAAAACTGCCTCTGGAACAGTTCAGAGAAAACGCATACAGCCAAAAGCCCCTTTTCAGTGTAGTGGAGGAAAACTAGAACATCTGTCAGCTATTTGTGTCTGTAAGTGTCCATATATATATTTTTTTTAATTAATAATAAAATCAGTGCAAAATGGTAATTAAAATATAATAGGTGATGATAAATAATAATAAAATCAAAATAACAAATTCAAACCAGCAATATTAGCAAATATTAATGAAATAGGAAACTATCAGTAACTTAGCAAAATATGACTATGGCTATGCAAATTGACCATGTGATCTCTCTACAACCAGATATTTAAAGCTCAAAGTTTACACTGCGCATGAACGGATTTAGAATACCATGCTCAGGACAATACAATAAGCTTAGGATCTATGAGGTCAAGAACAAATGTTTCACTAAGTTGTCTATTTTGTCACATACACATATCCAGCTAAACCATTGACTATAAGCTGAAATCAGCTTCAGGGATATTTCAAAGGTAATCCTCCCCACCGAGAATTGAAACAAAGATAATTTGTGCTGCAGTTAAAATCATTTCAAATCATCTCCTGTGCTAACTATAACCAGTATCAGACAAAATGGTTTAGCTGGAGATATAAGGCGAGTACACATTTACTGAAGAAAAATGAAAGTTATACATTACTATTATAGATTCTGTGGTATCATTGATGTCAGCTTTATGTCAACTCACTTCTGTGTGTGTCTGTGTCCATCTGTTTCTCCTTGTCTCCCCCCTCCTTTGTCTCTCTCCTAACTTTTATCACCCCCAAAAAACCTAGGCAGGCAAAGCTTATCTCGCCTAATTATGATGTCACACTAGGTGTCATTTTCTTTACTAAATTACCCAGTTACATGAAGTGGCAGTATAGGATTAAGAATAATTTAGAATTTTTCCTAAAACCTCCTGTGCCATGTCAAAAATTGACCTCTAACCTCCAGCTTGTAAGAAGATTCTAAATTTGTTATTGTTATTATTATTATACAGGATTTATACAGCGCCAACAGTTTGCTCAGCACTTTACAATACAGCAACAATACAATTCAATACAAGAGCTCCTTGGAGCTTACAATCTAGGAGGGAGGGGCTAGTGGTACAAAAGATAGTAACTGTGGGGGATGGACTGGTAGGAGAAGTAAGATTCCATTATTAGCTGAGGGCAGGATAGACTTCCCTGAAGAGATAGGTTTTTAGAGATCGCCTAAAAGTGAGCAGAGTAGGCAATAGTCTGATAAATTGGGGTAGAGAGTTCCAGAGGATGGGGAAAGCTCTGGAGAAGTCCTGGAGATGAGCATGGGAGGAGGAGACAAGGGAGCTAGAGAGCAGGAGGTTGTGCGAGGAGCGAAGAGGACGGTTTGGGTGATATATGAGGACAACATTGGTGATGAAATTTGAGGCAGAGTTATAAATGGCTTTATATGTTATTGTTAATGTTTAGAATTGTATCAGTTTTGCAATGGGAAGCCAGTGGAGGGATTGGCAGAGAGGGGTGGCAGATACAGAAGGGTCAGTAAGGTGGATAGGTCTGGCAGCAGCATTCATGATAGACATGATAGCCTGCGATGAGGTAGGCCAATGAGGAGGGAGTTACAATAGTCAAGGCGAGAGATAACAAGGGAGTGAATAAGTTGCTTAGTAGTTTCAGAGGTTAAGAACGGGCATATCTTGGAATTGTTGCGGAGGTGAAGTCTACAAGATTTGGACAGCGATTGGATTTGAGGCTGAAAGTACAGATGGGAGTCTAGGATTACACCTAGTACCCTGGCATGAGGGGAGGAACTGATGGTTGTGTTATTGATCTTGATGGAGAAGTCAGGGGAGGGGGCACTGGCTGGAGGGAATACTAAGAGCTCAGTTTTGGAAAGACTAAATTTGAGGAAGTGGAGTGACATCCATGCCGATGTCAGTATGTCACTTAGTAGGCTAGTAATGCGAGAGGAGACTGAAGGGGTGAGGTGAGGAGCAGAAAGATAGATTTGTGTCATCAGCATAGAAATGGTACTTAAAGCCATGGGAGTTTATCAAGTGACCAAGTGAGGAGGTGTAGATGGAGAAGAGTAGGGGTCCAAGGACAGAACCTTGAGAGACCCCAACAGAAGGAGGGAGTGGAGAGGAGGAGCCAGAGTTATAGGCAACGCTGAAGGAGCGCTGAGATAGGTAGGAGGGGAACCAGGAAAGAGCAGAGTCTCTGAGGCCAAGAGAGTGGAGTGTTTTTTTGAGGGGAAGGTCAACAGTATCAAAAGCCGCAGAGAGGTCAAGTAGTAAGAGTATGGAGTAGTGGCCATTGGTTTTAGCAGTTAGTAGATCATTAGTGAGTTTTGGTAGGGCAGTTTCAGTGGAGTGGAGTGAGTGAAAGCCTGACTGTAAAGGGTCAAGAAGGTTGTTGCCAGTGATGTAGGAGCTCAGGCAATTGTAGACTAAGCGTTCTAAGAGTTTAGAGGTAAACGGGAGCAGGGAGATGGGTCTTAAGTTGTTCAGGTTGGTGGGGTCCAGGGAGGGCTTCTTAATTATGGGAGTGATGTGTGCATGCTTAAGAGGGGAGGGGAAGGCACCGTTAGAGAGGGAGAGATTGAAGATGTGAGTGAGGGAGCATAGGATGGAAGAAGAGGGTGACCATAGTAGTTGTGAGGGGACTGGATCCAGGGGGCAGGTTTCTGAGAAAACCTTAGTGACCTCTTTGGTAGTAGCAAGGTCAACAGAGGAAAGTGTTGAGAGAGGTTTTTGTATAAGGTATGCTAAGTGAGATGGATGTCTATGCAGTGGAGATTCCCCTAAGAATTGCATCAATCTTGTTTTTGAAATGATTTGCAATCTCGTAAGCAGTGAGTGAGGTACTGGGTGGAGGTGGAGGTGGATTAAGTAGAGAGTTAAAAGTGGAGAAGAGACAATGAGAAGTGGATGACAAGGTATTGATGAGAGTGACAAAGTAGGCTTGTTTAGCAGCATGGAAGGAGGAATTGTATGTTAAGAAAGCAGATTTATATAGGGTGAAAGCTTGGTGAGATTTGGTTTTACGCCACAATTGCTCCAGAGCATGACTATGTCATTTAAGATTTCTGGTGTCGTCAGTCTGCCAGGGTTGAAATGGTCGGGGCCTGATGCTTCGTGTTAGAGGAGCAAGTGAGTCTAGTGTGGATGAAAGCAAACTGTTGTAGACAGCAGTGGCCAGGTCAGGGCAGGACAGGACAGGGGAGAGATTCTACAATAGAGGTGGTCAGTTGCAGAGTGAAAAGGAGCAGGGATCAAGTTGTGAAGGTTTCTGCGGGTAATTGTTTGCTGCTTGGAGGGATAGGTGTTTGAAGATGAGGACACTGTGAAGGTGATGAGATGTTAAAATCTCCAAGAGTGATAGTAGGTAGCTGCTCTTTTGGCAGAACTGCCTAGACAAACTGGGACCAGTGTCACTTAAAATAATGTATTACTTAAGTGATTCTTGAAAAAATAAATTCTCTCTATACATCTTACAGACATTCGCTGAGGTTGTTTGTACTGAGAATTCTTAATTATATAAATCCTTCCGTAGCATACAGACATTGTAATATAATAAACTCAAAAATAATGATTTTTAATGTTAAAAACATATCTATAATATATACCAATTAATATCTATAATATATACTAATATGCATTAACTGTTAAAACCAACTAATATAGATAATTTATATATAAATATGGAAATAGAATAAAGTAATATAAAACCCAAATTCCTTAATTAGGCAAATATTCACTTTAAGCAATAATAATAAAAATACAATTGACATTTTTTTTGTTACAAAATTCCTGTCAAATAATAATAACACCTTATGCAATGTAAAGTTTAGTATGATCTCTTTTCCAAATCTTCATAGAGCAAAAAATTCATCATGAACAGTTTTGTGTTTTGTTCAGTCCAAGACATGGACTCCTCAATAATCCTTGCCAATTTATACCATGTTCCGTCCTTATCTAGTAGCTGTCTGGTACCACCATACCTCCCCAAATTTACAACCTGGGAAGGTATGATGTAAGAAACTGGGAATGTCTGCTATTAAGGTCTGTGTCCAGAAACATTGTATATTAATAGAATACACAGAACAAAATGGCTTCCAGCATGTCCATGTTACTTTATGTCGATATGATAAGTTCAGGCCTTCCGCTTTAATTCTGTGAGTACAGAATAGTTCCAACAGATAGAGTTGTGACTAACCTGAAAATAAAATGCAGAGCTTTGGGAGAATGAAGTTTTCAACAATTTTGAAGTATGTTTGTTTAATTCCTTTCTAAAAGTAATGTGATTGACACTGTAGATCAAAATAGAAATCTTCCAAAAGATTCCAACCTACCACCAAGATACTGTAAATCTCACCAACACCAGCCAGGAAACCCAGTAACTTTCAGACATTCAGCAGACAACACTTTCTTTGTGCCCTTTAGTTCTAGTGGGGCAACTTTCATGAAATAGGGCTACCCTACAATGGGTAACCAGAAGTTGACTTAAAGGTAACTCCACTTTTGTGGGAAAAAATGTAGCAAATAAAAAAATAATATACCATATAGAATTGCTACATACGCCAAGTTGTAATGTAAAGCTATTAATAATTACCTTTCCTTCTTAAACTGCAGTGATGTAAAATTCAGTACAATATGGCAACTTGGAGGTGGTCTGTACACCGCTGGTGAAAGCCTCCAGATATGTTGTTTCCTACTTGTGTGATTGTCTCCCTTATTTGTCCTGAAGTCTTCATTAAAATACAAGTAAAAAATGTAAGCAGCCCTTGGTGAGATACTCCTTAAGGTTTAAAATACTTCTAAAGGGATGCAAGCCTTGCAGCTATTTTATCATAATAATGAGAGCTCATCAGCAGATTATATAGATCCAGACACTCTAATTCAAAATCAGTTTGCAGTCTGTTTAAACAAAAAATAATTTCTTTAGAGCAATAAAATATGTTATGATATTTGTTAAAATCCCTGAAATGCATATTGCTCAATGACAGGGGATTTTTTTTAAGTGGAGTTACTCTTAAAGTGGTTGTAAAGGCTCAAGTTTTTTTTATCTTCATGCAGCAGACCACCAGCCCCCTAATACTCACCTGAGGCTAATCATGATCTAGAGAGCCTAAGCTCTCCTGAGACTCTCACTCCTCACTGGCTGAGACAGCAATGGGAGCTATTGAGTCCCACTGCTGTCAATCACAGCCAGTGAGCCAATGAGGAAAGAGAAGGCAGAGACATGGCTCTGTGTGTGAATGGACACACAGAACAGAAGCTTGGGAGCGAGCCTGCTTGGGTGCCTCCATAGTAAGATGCTTGCTCTGGGGACACTGAACAGGAGGGAGGGTCCAGAAATGCTAGTGGAGGACCCTAGAAAAGGAAGATCATAGCTACACTGTATAAAACTATTGCACAGAGCAGGTCAGTATAACATAGATCATTTTATTAAACCATTAGGGTGACTCTCTTACTAGTTTGATCTCGTGCTCTGTTTAATTGTTTGATCTTTATCAATGAATAAGACCAGTTTTACTTGAAAATGTACCAATCCATAAACTTTTTTCAGCCTTTGTCATTCTTCAGAATCATTCTCCCGTATTGTCACTCCCCCCAGTCTGTGGCCAACAATTTAATTGCAGTTGAGTCACTGCGACTGATTTACTATTGCTCTCATAAATACTATCCTACCTTGCAGACACCTAAATTGATGTTAAAGTAGGCTGGTCTAATTGAACATGACAGCTTGATGTAGGAATGCCAGATTCATGGTGGGAGTTTGGAATGAGGCTGCTGCCAAAAATCCACCAGCTGTAGTTGTAATGTTCGTGCATACTGGGCACATGAATAGCTTCATTTGTAGAAGCCATTTTGTCATGTCACAAGTCTCTTATGCTATCTTGTCTTAATAAGGCATAGACCAGTGACCTTTCCCCCTCCCTGCCATACTTTGGTTTATCCAACACATAAACTGTTAACGGATGCCAGGCCCTTGTTATCAATCTATTGGTCATACACACAGACCTCTCCATTAGTCTAATCCTCCATTCCAGTCTGAAAACCCTAATAGAACTGTCACCCTCAAAAGCTTGAGCAATCTGGAGACCTAACAGATCTTGGGTCGTAAATACCTCAGTGGAATACACATTTCTGATAGACGGCTTATCAGCCAAGATTCTAATACTTCAGCATATCTCATACCTCATGAAATCGTTAAATCACAGCCAGACTATAGGCATAATTACCTCCCTCAGTTATTGGGTAGTATTTTGAACGTCCTTATGCTAGGAGGTTCCAGAGTGGATTAGGCCTCCATCCCCCTCCTATGAGAAATATATATCTGAGACTTGCCAAATTTATATCTATTTCAAAGCTTATTTAATGAGGGACAATAAACTGCATGGTAGCAGAATGCTCTAAGTCTGCTGGCATCTAGATTGTGGTCCTGCAAGCTAGAAAATCTTTGTGCAGGGTGCAGCTGAGAGTGCTAGTGTTACACAAGTGACAGAGCGGTGGGAAATTGGCGAGTTGGTGAGAAGGGCACGGGTCAGGCATTACGTTTGTCACAGTAATAATGGTCCACTTTTTGCAAAGCAGAAAATTGATAGCTATGTAATGAGCAAGGTGGTAGAATTCTTACAATGCAAATTACTGTACTTTTTAGTCTGAAAAAATGATTACCAGATCTGAGTGCTGCAAGATGTATTGGCATGTCTGGTAGTAAGGCAGATATCTTATGTTTTCTTTCAGCTCACCAATAGAGCAGCAGATAGATTTCTTGCTAAATGTTTGCCTGAATGGCACTGTAGAAAATCAATGCACTGGTTCATGGACATTTGCTTTTGGCAACAGATTGAGTAGCATGCATCACATATTTGGCAGGGACTGCCAATACTGCAATCATATAATCAATCGTACTGTTAATTAGAGTATTATAAGATGAATTTAGGATGAATCAATATGCAGAGAAGGATCAGAGCAGATACAATATGTAGGGGCAGTGGTCTGGGTTGGCTTACAGCAGGCAGATGCAAGGCATCAGGGCAAGCATCAGTCATTAGTGCACCCATTATCCAGACAAGGGTCAGGGCTGGTGGTTTCAGTGGCATATCCATAATCCAGGCAAGAGGTCAGGGCAGGCTGCAATCAAAAAGGTAGTCTATTTTTCAGGCAAGAGGTCAGTATAGTTGTAATCAGGGCCAATGCAAGCCCTGGCAAAGCACGGAGATCAGGAACTAAGTAGCTAAATGCTATCTCAAGCTGAAAACCCTGAGCTTGTGATGCTCAAGTAAAGTGCCACAGTGCTATATCTAGTCAAAAAAGAGAGAAGGGACGGGCAGTGAAGAAGCCACTGCATAGCAGCAAGGATGCCTCCTGCATGCCTGGATAGTAAGAAGAGAGCAGCATTGCTTAGAGTGCAGGCAGGGTCCATTGCTGGCAAACTGCCACTGCTGAGGCCAGTGGAGGAAGTGTAGCTGAGAGATGGCTGTATGCCCCATGCTACTAACAATGTTTAATAAGAAATCCATGTTTAATAAGAAATCCGGTTTTTCTCTTTTTTGTGGACAAAACTATCATAAGTTAATTTACAAATTGAGTCTGGTAGGGATTTTAATAGGGATCCACATGCAAAAGCAAAATGTATGGGAGTTCCCATAAAACACTATACGAGACCCCAATCTGAGCATGCAGCCTGACTGGCTGAGAAAGGAAAGACTTGTGTTTGCCTACCTCCTGAACTATACCAGGCAACATAAACTCAATATGAGGGGAGGGGGGTACCTTGACAAGGAGGGCCCCCTGACAAAGCATTTTGTCCATATGTTGATGAGGACAAGAACCTCTTCCCAACAACACTGGCCCAGTGATTGTGGGGGTCTGTGGGCAGGTGTCTTATCAGAATCTGGAAGCCCCCTTTAAAGTAGATAGGGTAATCCTACTCATTCACAAAAATGGAACCTAAAAATCAAGACACCCATTATTTTGACAAATCTTTAAAAAAAAGAAAAAATAAATTGAAATTTAAATTAAATATCTTTTATTGTAAATCTATCATCAGTCCAGCCAAAAAAAAGGGCCCTCTGTGCACAACAGATTCTAACACTACTCCCTGTTTAATATCAGCTCAATGAGATGTTATTGGCTATATAAAGGAAGAATCAGGGATAGTGGTGACATTCAGTGGATCAGCAGTGGTTCTGTATGTGGCTGTCCCTATTTGGTGTATTGTTTATTTGATTGACCTCTGTCTAAGGGACATAATGACAACATTTCTTGATCAGCAGCTGCAGCCACTTAGAGCCTCTAATTGGTATATTTTGACAGCTGCAGAAGCCACTGTCAGAATAAAATGTCCCAGTTGGGAGAATTTCTCCATCCACCTAGTTTTATGGATGAAAGACATTGGCCATGCACTTTTGTTAAATAGCAGCTGCAGCCAATCATCTGCAATTGCCCAATCTGTGTGTTCTGACAACAGTTGAAGCCAGTGTCAGAATATAATGTGTTCAGGTCTGTTATGGATTTGGGGGATTACTCCACACAATCTGTTCTTGTTAGGGGTCCCCCTTAACATTCCTACAGGATCCTCATCAAGGATAATGGGCTGCTGTGTATGAACCCCATGCTTTTTTTGTGTGGGGTCACCTATTAACATTTATACCAGACTGTCGTTTAGGCTAAGGATCTGGTAAAGAAGAAGGGAATCTGCAGCTGCTTTGTTTACAATTATAAACAAACTGTCCGGACTCGGGCTATGTCATAGCCAGCAAATTCAAACAGCATTCTTCTTTCTTTGTAAATGTCAGTTTTGATGTAGTAGGTTTATACAATGTACAAATTATTCACTTTGCAGGCTGGCTTAGGGCATCCCCCAACCATGTTATTTAAAGGAATTTAGCATTTGTTTGTTGCCCTTTACCCTTTAAGCATTATTAAATGCACTGCTCCACGTGAAAAAAAAAATTTTTTTTCTTTGGTACATTTTCCTCAGGCAGTGTCAAGCCCCACAATTTAATTTGACAATCCCTTGCCTATTAGCTCAGTAAAAGGCCTTTACTGCTTTTTAATGTTCATTTCCCATTGACTTTAGTGAGGGAAGAGCTGAGTGTCAATATATTCACATATATGTAGAGATTGTAAGCATGTTATGCTGTGTATATATATATATATCTTATAGGTGAGTCTAGCTGTAATATAAAACACATTATGACCAAAATAATTATTAAAGATAATAGGTAGAGATGAGCGAATCGAACTTGGCGAAGTGGAATTCGTTTCGAATATTAGGAAAAATTCGATTCGCATCGAATCCGAATTTTAGCAAACTTCGGATGCACGAATCAAATTTTCCCCGATCAGCCGGCAAAAGTGTCACTGCAGAGAGCTCCGCTATTTCTGACAGTTCTCTGACAGTTCTGACAGTTCATTTACAGCGGTTGAAACATTGTATCTATTTGTTTCCATTTAGGATACAGATGTTTTTATTCGGAAATAAATAGATACAATGTTTCAACCGCTGTAAATGAACTGTCAGAACTGTCAGAGAACTGTCAGAAATAGCGGAGCTCTCTGCAGATACACTTTTTGCTGTACTGGAATTCTTCTTCTTTTCATTCTTCTTCTTCTTTTCATTCTTCTTCTTCTTCTTCTTTTCATTCTTCTTCTTCTTTTCATTCTTCTTCTTCTTCTTTTCATTCTTCTTCTTTTCATTCTTCTTTTCATTCTTCTTCTTCTTTTCATTCTTCTTCTTCTTTTCATTCTTCTTTTCATTCTTCTTCTTCTTCTTTTCATTCTTCTTCTTCTTCTTCTTTTCATTCTTCTTCTTCTTCTTCTTTTCATTCTTCTTCTTCTTCTTTTCATTCTTCTTCTTCTTCTTCTTTTCATTCTTCTTCTTCTTCTTTTCATTCTTCTTCTTCTTCTTTTCATTCTTCTTCTTCTTCTTCTTTTCATTCTTCTTCTTCTTCTTCTTTTCATTCTTCTTCTTCTTCTTTTCATTCTTCTTCTTCTTCTTTTCATTCTTCTTCTTCTTTTCATTCTTCTTCTTCTTCTTTTCATTCTTCTTCTTCTTCTTTTCATTCTTCTTTTCATTCTTCTTCTTCTTCTTTTCATTCTTCTTCTTCTTCTTCTTCTTTTCATTCTTCTTTTCATTCTTCTTCTTCTTCTTTTCATTCTTCTTCTTCTTCTTTTCATTCTTCTTCTTCTTCTTCTTCTTCTTTTCATTCTTCTTCCTCTTCTTTTCATTCTTCTTTTCATTCTTCTTCTTCTTCTTTTCATTCTTCTTTTCATTCTTCTTCTTTTCATTCTTCTTCTTCTTTTCATTCTTCTTTTCATTCTTCTTCTTCTTCTTTTCATTCTTCTTCTTCTTCTTTTCATTCTTCTTCTTTTCATTCTTCTTTTCATTCTTCTTCTTCTTCTTTGTCGTGCCCCGTGACTGCCCAAATGAGTGAAGTGTGCGGTGCTTCTAAGATCGACGGCACTCATCTGCATGTCATACTGACTGACAGTATTATTTCTCTTCCCCAGCAGACTCCAAGGGCATTTAAATTAAAGGTACAGTGTTCTGCACTAATATAAAGGCTCTCTGAAGCCTAGAAACCCTTTTAATAAGTTAAATTCGCGGCGAATAAATTCGCATCGAATCGAATTTCTCCCGCAAATTCGGCGAATCAGCCGAATCGAATTTTTGAATAATTCGCTCATCTCTAATAATAGGAGTCACTTTTGAAGTTTATGACCCTTACAACTCCATGAGATGTCTGTGCATTTCAGGTGTTTTTATAGTTATGTATATTGTAGCAAATAGTTATGGTTGTTGCAAGGCTGCATACACTGCAGATGAATTAAATGTGTAACTAGCTTTTACAAGCTCACCCATTCTAAAGTTTGATAAATGATTATGAAATAATGTATGATTAGCTTAAGTAATTGATTGTCAAAATATGGCAATCTTCCTGTTATATTATGTGAACAGAATCCTGTGATTGTACTTTATGTCATGTTTGAAGGGGATGTGAAATCTTGTATTGCTACATGAGTGATTCACTTGTGTCCAAGGCCCAGAAAAGTCTGGAGTATTTCTTTTTAATTGGTTCACTTTCACTGATGCATTCTATTCAAGTTTAACAAGTTTTATAAAATATCGTGATCCCTTCATGCTGTGTTTGACAGAGTAAAAATGCCAAAATCTGTTTTCTTAATGAAATAGTATATATAATGGGTATACCAAAAATAACCATATCCACCATCCAGGCTTCCAGAAGAAATGTGCAATACACTATATTTACAGAAGTATTGGGACACCCCTTCAAATCATTACATTCAGGTGTTCCAATCACCTCCATGGCCACAGGTGTATAAGCACCTAGACATGCAGACTGCTTCTACAAACATTTGTGAAAGAATGGGTTGCTCTCAGGGAGTCAGTGATTTCAAACATGGTACCATGATAGGTTGCCACCTGTGCAATAAGTCCATCCATGAAATTACCTTGCTACTAAATATTCCACAGTCAACTGTTAGTGGTATTATAACAAAATGGAAGCAACTGGGAACAACTGCAACTCAGCCATGAAGTGGTAGGCCACGTAAAATGACAGAGGGGGCCAGCACATGCTGAAACGCATAGTGTGCAGAAGTCTCCAACTGTCTATAGGCTCAATAGCTAAAGACCTCCAAACTTCATGTGGCCTTCAGATTAGCACATCACCAAGTGCAATGCAATGCAAAGCATCAGATGCTGTGGTTTAAAGCACGCCACCACTGGACTCTAGAGCAGTGGAGACATGTTCTCTGGAGTGACGAATCATGGTTCTCGGTCTGGCAATCTGATGGACGTGTCTAGGTTTGGTGACTGACAGGAGAACGGTACTTGCTTGGCTGTATTGTGCCAAGTGTAAAGTTTGGTGGAGGGGGGATTATGGTGTGGGGTTGTTTTTCAGGGGTTGGGCTTGGCCCCTTAGTTCCAGTGAAGGGAACAAATAAGGCGTCAGCATACCAAGACATTTTGGACAATTTCATGCTCCCAACTTTGTGGGAACAGTTTGGGTATGGCCCCTTCCTGTTCCAACATGACTGCGCACCAGTGCACCAAGCAAGGTCAATAAAGACATGACTGATTGAGTTTGGAGTGGATGAACTTGACTGGCCTGCACAGAGTTCTGACCTCAACCCGATAGAACACCTTTGGGATGAATTAGAACGGAGACTGCGAGCCAGAACTTCTTGTCTGACATCAGTGCCCGACCTCATAAGTGCGCTTCTGGAAGAATGGTCAAACATTCTCATAGACACAGTCCTAAACCTTGTGGTCAGCCTTCCCAGAAGCGTTGAAGCTGTTATAGTTTGGAGGGGCAACTCAATATTGAACCCTATGGTCTAAGACTGGGATGCCATTAAAGTTCATGTGCATGTAAAGACAGGCATCCCAATACTTTTGGCAATATAGTGTATATTCAGCAGGTAATGCATTTTAACTGTTAATGTCAGGATAACGCTTCTGCTGCTATTATATGACCTTCAGCTAATAAGTGACTTTTACATTTATCAGCCTCCCATCTGACCCATGTGCATAAACATCCAGACAGGAGCATTGCAGATGCAGGAGGATGTATGGGTACATCCTCCTGCATACGAGGCTCATGTGTGGCTCCTAGAGTGCACCCCGTTGAGCCTGGGGACACAGAAGATTGCGTGATGGGGTGTTGAACATCCAATGTGTCAAAAACAAAATAAATCACAATGGGAGAGATTTACCAAAACTGGTACACTCTAAATCTGGTGAAGCTGTGCATGGTAGCCAATCACAGCTAACGTCAGTTTGCTCAGTTCAGCTTTGACAAAACCCGGAAGCTGGTTCCTATGCAGAGCTGAACCAGATTTTTCACTCCAGTTTTAGTAAACCTCCCACAATCTGTACTGCTCTCTCTATTGAGACATTGGCTGCTTCTGTAAAACAATAAATACAATTTTATATATATATATATATTTATATGGGAAATAGCCCAGATCAGGGACCGCACGGATCAATTGGAGAATAAGTTTGATGAATTGTTTTGGAGGAAGACAACGCGTATCTGAAGCATTCCGTGTCCCAAATGCAGCTCCAACAAGAAGATTTGGAAAACAGGGAACGCCGACGGAACACCCATATTCGCGGTATATCAATTGTTGATTCTCAACTCCACCGACATCTATTGTCCTTTTTCACCACAACTGCCCCCATGGTTCTGGAAGCGGATTGGCGGTTGGATAGGACTTATCGCTCTCTGGGCCCGAAACCTATTGAAGGCACCAGACCTCGCAACGTCACAGTCCGCTTCCATTTTTTTGAAAGGAAAGAAGCCCTATTATCCTCAGTCCGCAATAAACCCTCCTTGGAATTTAAAGGGGACCGACTCCAGCTCTTCAGTGATCTTTCTCCGATTACCCTGGTCAAACGACAGGCACTGAAACTGATCACCACACATCTTCAGCAGCACCACATCCCTTATTGCTGGGGATTCCCCTTCAAACTGGTAGTCTCTAAAGATAACGCCCAAGTTATTTTGCGTGACCTTCATGAGGCAGACTCTTTCCTCAAGCAGCTGGGACTCTGACCTCTATCGGAAGACACATCTTGATTGCTGCCTACCCCATCCCTTCCCTCCGCCACCCCTAAGAAGATCTGGACACCAGTTTGTGGGGGTCAGAAGCGACTCTCTCGCACCCCCCAATGCCCATGTCCTCCTCAATCAACTGATGTGCCTACCTGACGCCTTTCTGGGGTGACTTCTGGAGGCTACTCCGGAACTGACCCCCTCCCCCCGTTATTGCGTTGTTTTTCTTTATCTGGCCGAGCCCTAGTTGGGTGCACTTATTATTTTCTTTTTTCTTGCCGGGATTGATGATTGCCAAGATGTGTCAGTTGTCATGTTGCCCCCAAACCTGTCTAGCCATTGGCCTATACGACTTGGGTCTAGTCATTTCTCCCAAGTTTATATCACTACAGATATCTATGTTTCTTGATGTAATTTCTATGGTTTATATTTTATGTGTTTTATCCATGTACTGGATCTTTGTTTTTTCTGTTTTTTTGTTTTGTTTCATTGATGGTACTCCATTTACTTTTTCTGCTGGTACAAATGCTATTTACATTATTGTTTTATGATGGCCTTACAGTTTTTATCATATAATGTCAAGGGCCTTAATTTCATCCAAAAAGGGTGGATGGCTTTGAAGGAATTTCGATCCTCAGTAGCAGAAGTAATTTTTGTTCAGGAGACCCATTATAAATCGAAAAGGCTCCTTTCGTTTTGCCTCAAGGTTTTTTTCCCAATCCTACTCGGCTTTCGTCCCTATTGGGAAGGCTGGAGTGGCGATTCTGATCCGGATGCACTGCTCCCTTCGGGTCGTTTCCTTCAAGGTCGACCCACAAATTATTTCATTATTTTGGAATGTACAGTCAGGTCCATAAATATTGGGACATCGACACAATTCTAACATGTTTGGCTCTATACACCACCACAATGGATTTGAAATTAAACAAACAAAATGTGCTTTAACTGCAGACTGTCAGCTTTAATTTGAGGGTATTTACATCCAAATCAGGTGAACGGTGTAGGAATTACAACAGTTTTCATATGTGCCTCCCACTTGTTAAGGGACCAAAAGTAATGGGACAATTGGCTTCTCAGCTGTTCCATGGCCAGGTGTGTGTTATTCCCTCATTATCCCAATTACAATGAGCAGATAAAAGGTCCAGAGTTCATTTCAAGTGTGCTATTTGCATTTGGAATCTGTTGCTGCCAACTCTCAAGATGAGATCCAAAGAGCTGTCACTATCAGTGAAGCAAGCCATCATTAGGCTGAAAAAAAACAAACCCATCAGAGGGATAGAAAAAAAAATTAGGCGTGGCCAAAACAACTGTTTGGAACATTCTTAAAAAGAAGGAACGCACCAGTGAGCTCAGCAACACCAAAAGACCCGGAAGACCACGGAAAACAACTATGGTGGATGACCGACGAATTCTTTCCCTGGTGAAGAAAACACCCTTCACAACAGTTGGCCAGATCAAGAACACTCTCCAGGAGGTAGGTGTATGTTTGTCAAAGTCAACAATCAAGAGAAGACTTCACCAGAGTGAATACAGAGGGTTCACCACAAGATGTAAACCATTGGTGAGCCTCAAAAACAGGAAGGCCAGATTAGAGTTTGCCAAACGACATCTAAAAAAGCCTTCACAGTTCTGGAACAACATCCTATGGACAGATGAGACCGAGATCAACTTGTACCAGAGTGATGGGAAGAGAAGAGTATGGAGAAGGAAAGGAACTGCTCATGATCCTAAGCATACCACCTCATCAGTGAAGCATGGTGGTGGTAGTGTCATGGCGTGGGCATGTATGGCTGCCAATGGAACTGGTTCTCTTGTATTTATTGATGATGTGACTGCTGACAAAAGCAGCAGGATGAATTCTGAAGTGTTTCGGGCAATATTATCTGCTCATATTCAGCCAAATGCTTCACAACTCATTGGACGCCGCTTCACAGTGCAGATGGACAATGACCCAAAGCATACTGCAAAAGCAACCAAAGAGTTTTTTAAGGGAAAGAAGTGGAATGTTATGCAGTGGCCAAGTCTATCACTTGACTTGAATCCGATTGAGCATGCATTTCACTTGCTGAAGACAAAACTGAAGGGAAAATGCCCCAAGAACAAGCAGGAACAGAAGACAGTTGCAGTAGAGGCCTGGCAGAGCATCACCAGGGATGAAACCCAGCGTCTGGTGATGTCTATGCTTTCCAGACTTCAGGCTGTAATTGACTGCAAAGGATTTGCAACCAAGTATTAAAAAGTGAAAGTTTGATTTATGATTCTTATTCTGTCCCATTACTTTTGGTCCCTTAACAAGTGGGAGGTATATATGCAAACTGTTGTAATTCCTACACCGGTCACCTGATTTGGATGTAAGTACCCTCAAATTAAAGCTGACAGTCTGCAGTTAAAGCACATCTGATTTGTTTCATTTCAAATCTATTGTGGTGGTGTATAGAGCCAAAAATGTTAGAATTGTGTCGATGTCCCAATATTTATGGACCTGACTGTATGCTTGGTGACACTCCCCTTATCTTGTTGAATTTGTATGCCCCGATACGGGTCAACTGCAGTGTCTCTCCCAAACACTTGCCAAATTGTGTTCCTCTTCTACACCACATGTGATCATTGGAGGTGATTTTAATCTAATCATCTCCCCCCATAAAGACAGGAAGGTCCTCTTGGAGTCCACTCCCTCAAAGCTGCAATGTTCCTCTTCAAAATCTTTTCACAAACTGATAAGGGAGCATCGTCTCTTTGACGCCTGGTGGATTAGACACCCTCTTCTCAAACAGTTTACTTTCTACTCCACCCCTCATCATAGCTCTTCCCGTTTGGATAATTTCTTCATTTCCACCCCATTGCTCCCTCTCTTGATTTCATCTGAAATCAATAAACTCAATAAAACTGTTAATACAAAAAAAACAATACAGTTCTCCTTCCTGTCAGCTCGTGCTTTGGATGCCTGCGCACGGCCCTTACCAAAAATTATGTTAACCAAGGCATTTGTAAACCGAGGTACACCTGTGTGTGTGTGTGTGTATATATATATATATATATATATATTATATATATATAGAAATATATAATACCGTGCAAAAGTGCAGGTGTGGAAAAAAATGCTGACATAATAGCCGCTTGCAAGATTTGCATTTAAAATCCGGCAGGATGGACTTACATAAGTTTATTGATCGATCAACTTGAGTACATTCAGCCTGCCCATGGATGGTTTGGATCTCAGGCAGTTCCTGCTTGGCAAGGCAGTGCAGCTCCCACATATATATATTTCCGGTTGTGTGCAAGTAAAACCTCTAATGCAAATTGTCTTTATTCCATCTAGCAGACTAGAACACATTTGGCAACTTCTGGTCTCATGAAGGCTTTGCACCAATACAACAGTGTAAAGGGAAAAAAAACGTAGGCAAAAATGGCAAGCGCTTCCTTGCCATTAGTCTAGTTCCCCATCCAAGCCACAAACCACATAATCATCAACATCATCTGTTTCCACTCTTTCCCATGGTTTCCAATCCTCTTCTGGCAAATAATCATCTTTGTCTCCACCCAACATAAGTAATAGAGGTATCCAAGTTTTTCATGTCTTTGTTACAGTTGTTAGTAGGGATTATCTGCTGGTTTGATCCAAACCCATGTTTGGACCAAATTTGGTTTGTTATGACGTTCAAAGAATGACCAAACAAAAAATGTTTGGCCAAGCCGAACCTCCGGCTGCACTGGGATGTGTAAAATTTAATGTGGTGACTTCAATGTGGTTCAGATTCTGCATGCATATTTTAGCATTGTTTACTGAGCCTGCCAAGAATTCAGGTACATTTTGCTCATCACTACTCTTCAGCTAAGTGGGAGATAATGTAAATAACCTTGGCTCAATCTGAGAGAAAATTGTAAGTAACGTTACAAGTAGATGGTACACTGGCTAATGAACCCTCTGTAGGACTTTGCCAGAATAGCACGGTGAAGCTGGTAAGTGCACGTAAGGACCAACTGAAAATGGAAGTAGAACAGGTGATGTGGCAGGCTGCTATGGTGATTGTGGGATTGGAAGAATGATATTTACTTGTAGATGTTAAAAACTTGTCATCAGTTTTTGCAAGAATTGCGTCACATGAGTCTGATTGAATTCCTTGGCTCCAAATCTTCAGAAAAGGCTCTGCATTGAATCATCTGGAGGCATAGGAGAATTGGTAGGGGCATGGCCTAAGCGCATTGCCAAGGCACCAATATGGACCCACTGGATACACTGTAAGGGATACTCCAAAATAGGATGGTGTCACAGAAACCACCGCTTCTTGGGATCCTGGAGGGGCCTGTGGCCAGCCTCCTTCTCACCGACTATGGACCCAGGATTAAGGAGACACCCTTCTTTGTGTTACAAGGAACCTTTTCCCAAAAGGTTACAGTATCTCACTTCCCTTGGTACCTGGCTGGCTGTGAACTATACCAGCTACTCTTTCCATGCAATTAGAGCTGGAGGGACTGTTTCTGGGTCCCCTTGGCATACTGTGCATAGTGGAACTATATGCAAGGGGTGAATTCCAGCATATGTGGGGTTAAGAAACTTTATTTTCTGTTACAGGTTTCCTGGCACCAACTATTGTTTGCTGTAATTAGGTTTAGGTGATAGGATCTCACTTTGTTTAATCACCTCCAGAGTCCAGACTGCTAGGTGGCAGGAAGGAATCCATTGTTTTTTTGTATTTGATTGTTTATGTAATGGGATTTGTCCTGGGACTTGTAATGTGGGCCATACCTAGGAGGAAGGCTTTTGTGTATAAATTATGTGCTGTTTGGTAATAAAGTCAGTCATTTTTTACTCCAACATTGGTTCTGTCTGATGCTTGGGGTAAACTTGCTATATTCTGGTTCCAGAGTGGAGGAAGCTGTAGCTTGGTGGAGATACCCAGTCGGGGTGTCAGGCAGTCTGCCACAGATGGTAGGCTTACCAAGGAAGTGTAGGCTGACAGTCCACAGTAAACGGGGCCCCACAGGGCAGGTCAGTCTTGGGATTAAGATCAGGACTAGCTGATATAGAGAGTTGGTCGCAGCAGAGCAGGTAATGTGGGACTAAGGCCCAGCTGGTAATCACCAGAGCTCCTGTGGCAACAGTCCAGAGAATGGAGATAGTTTCTGACACAGTAGGGAAGGTAGATTTCAGAGTTCAGGTCTAGCAGCAGTGTTGCAGTGGTATTACACCCAAAAGCAAACATTTTTTTGTATTGCAGCTTACCAATTCTTAGATGTGGTGGCCTCATTTGTTTTCATCAGTTTGTTAGTGTTTCTATATTGTAAATTTGCTAGTACATCTAGCACTCCCCCTATCCCATATTACAGTCCTGCTGTCCAAAGGTGCCCCGGTACTCCGTCATCCAGAGTGAAGGCACTCTAATGCAGAAGATCTTCTACTGGCCAGATCACCAGGTGAAAACAAAGGGAAACAATCCTAAAAGAAGACAATAAAGGCAGCCACCACATCTAATAATTAGTTGCAATATATTACATGTTTGGTTTTGAGATTAATACTTCCTTAAGTAACCAGGAATGAAGTCATGGGTCAGGGCAGGTATTGGACTCATATCCAAAAACAAAGCCAAGCGTCAGAGCAGATAGTGGACTCTGATAATCATGAAACAAAGTCAGAGGTTCAGTGGAAGAAAGCAGACTAGATAGCAGGCAAGAACAGGGCTCGGCGGCTAGCTTGCAAAAGCTTTGCTTAGCCAGCAAACCCAAAAGCTGCACTCAGTTTACATAGAAAAGGCAAAGAGATGAAGCATTCCTGATTGGCTGAAGCCCAACAGAAGGGAAAGGTGCCTTAGTGATTATCTGCTGCATGACTGAGAAACAGATATCCAGGTTGGGCAAGTAGTAGCTATGTAACTGATTAAGTTTAATTAAGACCAGCAGATACCTATAGCACTCAGTCCTGTGCAGGAGTTCAAGAACTGAAACAGCTGTGCAAGCTGTGGAACTACATGTAACATATTGACTTGCCTGCTTATTTGTGGAACCAAAAGTAACAGATGAGCAGCATCTTTCCCTCCTGTGTTCTCCACAGGGGCGGACTGACCATTTGGAAACTTGGGCACTGCCCTAGGGCCCGGGGTCAGTAAGGGGCCCCATGAGATGCCCCTGGTACCTTTTTCATAGGCTTTTTTGAGTTTGGGCAAGGACACAGGGGGCCATGATCCCCTAATGCCCGGGGCCCCATGCGTTGTCAGTCTACCCCTGGTTCCCCACCTGCTACATCAACGGTTAGACCACACCATCTCATGACTGATCACACTATTCAGTGGCCTGAAATACATTCATTAAAATACTCCCCTTCCCTTGCAGAACCATGTATATGGTCCTTCCTTCGTTTTAACACCAAGTGGCCTTGGAGGTAAACTGACACACCACATTGGAGTAAACCCAAGTAGTCTATCCATCTTAATACAGATGGACCCTTTATTTTTACTAGAATTCAGTTTTAAAAGGGGACCTTGCATTAAAATGCAAGGTCTCCCTAATACACCAGCCCCCTCCCCTATTCAAAAATGGTGCAATAATACTGTAAAATAAAACTCTGAATTAAAGTTGGAATGCATACTAATTTTTGTCCTCCAGGATTTCATTAGAAGAATCCTTATGTCACCCTTGGCATGGGCAGGAGCCAGGTGGGAGAGGTAAGCATATTTTCTAACATTTATTGAAAGGTTTTTTTTACAGCAAAATGTTTGAAATGGATGGACTGATGTATTAAGCTTGCTGTGCATTTTATTGCAATGTCCACTTTATAAAACTGTAAATATGTTCATTTATAACTACATAAATCTTTCTAGATTTTTGGAGTAGTGTTCTCTTGTGGTCCTTGGCATTGCCTCCTCGTTACTGCTAATCTATGATTGAATATGGATGGTTTTTATAATGTTTATAAGTACACATGATAAAACAAGACATTTGTACTGTAGTTAGTCTTTATTTTTGTAGATATTATTGTCAATAATTATTTATAGTTTATTTTTGTATTTTATACTTTATACTCATTATCCACCATTAACTCCTTAAGAAGTTGGAAATCAACAAAACGCATTGGGGTTTATTTACCAAAGCTGGAGAGTGCAAAATCAGGCTCACTTCTGCATAGAAACCAATCAGCTTCTAATCTCAGCTTGTTCAATCAAGCTTTGGCAATAACACATGGAAACTGATTGTTTTCTACAGTATATAGAAGTGAGTCTGATTTTGCACTCTCCAGCTTTAGTAAATAAACCCCATAGAGTCAATCGCTCATCTCTCTTCAGTAATGTTGCAGATTGGGCTATAAATGGACCTTTAGAAAACAGTGTTCTCATTATTTAAAATAATAGACAGGCAACATGGGGAATATGAGCATGATGGTGTGAATTGTGTGCGTGAGTCTTGTTGCATCAGGCTAGAGTATGTACTATTGTATGCTTGTTTAAATTGAAACTACCAATTGTTTTTATACTGTATGCACTTTGTGACTCTTTCTGGTACCTTAAAAGTCCTTTACTCTTTCTTCTATAGCAAATGGTTGGTGTCATAGATGATAACATGTACAACACCATGGATACTGCAGATCAAGCAAAGACTAAGAAGACAGCGTCCTTGGCTGTTAAGGAGGATTTAGTTCCAATTTAGGTGTTTTCTCAGAGTGTAAAGGAAACTGACCCTATATAAATTACTGACAAAGAAGGTTCACACATGTTTTAAAGGTTTTATTAGCTTTCATTGTGTTTACCATTCATTGGTTTCCTCAACAACAGAAAAAGCTGGAAAATTCTAAATCTCACACTTTTTTTTTAGATAATCACAATACTGATTATCTATCAATCACTCAAACATTAGGAAAAACTAGATTTATACAACTGTACTTTACAGGACTGGTATGCCATAATAGTTAGAAAGTGGACTTGTTCATCAGGTCTACACATACTTGTATGTTTCCATACACTAAATTATGGGACATCATTGAAATTCTGCCGGCATATACTTGAGAAGAAAAGACAAACATGATCAATGAATGAATGATTTGAAAACCAATAACTATAATGGAAAGTGCCTTCAATGATGAACTATTGCCCTTGCAAACAGTGGGGCCAAGAACTGAGAGTGCTTAGTGGGGCAGGGGATTTGATCTGAATTTCTAAGAAGGTTAATGAAAGAAAGACAAATGTTAATGTAACATAATACATTATAATCATAAAGAAAGCTGCGAAGTATTTGCAAGTTATTTTTATAGGCAACACCTGCATCATTGTATTATGTTAATTGTAATTTTCTACTATTTAGAAGAGATGAAAGCTTTCCTAGTGCTGTAATCTCCGGGTGAAAGTCTAAGAAGCAGCATTTGAAACCTTTTTATTCTGTAAGCAAATCACCTGAAAGTGAACATTAGCATCCAAGACCTGAGCAATTGCATTAACAATACCATTTAATATTTGCTTTGCACAATACTGATTTATTTAGAACATTAAATTGCAGAGCTGCTCTATAAGATGCTGTTGTGTGAAAGAACCTTAGAAAGTTTTAAAAGGATTTTTTTTTATGTTAACAAATCATAAAACTATAGTATAGGTTATCAAACATGAAAGCATAGTTAAATATAATCGAATGTGATAGATATTGTAGGGGGTAAATTAGCTTATTTGTAAGATTTTATATTTTTAATATGGTATTTAACTATACTGGTAAATATGGAAGAACTCCTTTTGGCTCAAATAGCAGCTTTATTCCAGGATACAATATTGATTGTCCTATTAAAGATCTTAGCAAAACCCCTGCTGTAAAAGAACAGATTAAAACAATAAATATGGATCTGCATATACAAAAAAAAAAAAAATCTATTGGAAATGTGCGCAAAATGTGATAAGGGCTGGGTTATGGCTTAACACATCTCATTAAGCATAAACCAAGCTCTAATGAGATAAATTGTTAGTGTATGCAATACATGTACACTTTGTAGACTTGTAAATGTAATGTAGTTTACCTTTCTAAATAATCCTTTTCTAAATAATAGATTAAAAATTTGTTTTAACTTTACGGATACCACTATGTCATGCTTTCCTAAGCAGGATGATGTAAAAACTGTTGCACCAAAAATTAAAGTTCACTTAAAAGTGGAAGTTCCAACCTGTCCAATCCTGTTAATTGCTTTTTCTGTAAGAGGTATGCAGAGGGAAAAACATAAAACCTTGATTCAAAGTACATTGGAGATTCTACTAAGCTTTCTGCACTATTATAATGGTAAGTAGTGTGAGCCACAATAACATTCAGGTCTATCTACACCACCTGAACCAACTGCTATTTAAGAGTGAAATAGAAACTAGTGAGCGTATGTACTTAATTAACAGTGAAAATACAGCAGTTTTCTATTGGGGCAGCACAGTGGCTAAATGGTTAGCACTTCTGCCTGTTAGTACTTGGGTCATTGGTTCAAATCCCAACCACGGCACCACCTGCTTGGAGTTTGCATGTTCTCCCTGTGCCTGCGTGGGTTTCCTCCTGTACTCCGATTCCTCTGCTCTGAATTGAGGAGATCCAGGAAACAGGCAGTTACTCTAGGAGATCTGGACAGAGCTGTAGAAGGTCGTTAACCCCATCAGCAGGACCGGTATCTGCTTCTTTGTGCAAGGAGGAACAGGATGAGCACTGCCAGAGCCCAACAAAATTACCTCCAGTAGGCCACTGGTGGGAATTTCTCTGACCAAACAATCAGAAACAGACTTCATGAGGGCAGCCTGAGGGTCCGACATCCTCTAGTGTGCCCCGCACCATAGAGCTTGATTGGCATTTGCCATTGAACACCAGAATTGGCAGGTTCGCCACTGGTGCCCTGTGCTTTTCACATATGAGAGCAGGTTCACCCTGAGCACATGTGACAGATGTGAAAGGGTCTGGAGTAGCCATGGAGAATGTTTTGCTGCCTGTAAAATGACCATTTTGGTGGTGGCTCAGTGATGGTCTGGGGAATGCATATACATGGAGGGACACACAGACCTCTACAGGCTAGACAATGGCACCCTGGCTGCCATTAGGTTTTGGGATGAAATCCTTGGACCCATTGTCAGAGCGTATGCTGCTGCAGTGGGTCCTGGGTTTCTCCTGGTGCATGAAAATGCCCGGCCTCATAGCGAGAGTATGCAGACAGTTCCTGGAGGATGAAGGTATTGATACCATTGAATGGCCCCCACGCTCGCTTGACCTAAATCCAATAGAACACCTCTGGGATATCATGTTTGGTTCATCCAACGCCGCCAGGTTGCACCTCAGACTGTCCAGGAGCTCAGTGATACCGTGGTCCAGATCTGGGAAGAAATACCCCAGGACACCATTTGTCATCTCATTAGGAGCATGCCCTGAAGTTGTCAGGCTTGCATACAAGCAAGTGGGGCCATATAAACTACTGAGTACCATTTTGAGTTGCTGCAATGAAATTTCAGCAAAATGGACTAGCCTACTGCTTTGGTTTTTTTACTGTGATTTTCGGGGTGTCTTTGAATTCAGTCCTCCTGTAGGTTGATAATTTTCATTTACATCAAATGATGGGGCATCCTTATGTTCCTAACTCATTTCCCAGTCCAAATGAGTATAGATATTCAGCATGATAATTTTCCTATTGAAATCTGATGTGTTTTCAAAGTGTTCCTTTTAATTTGTTGAGCAGTGTATATTGATGAATGTGATTCACTGGTTCTAGATGGATGCTATTTCCCAATAATAAATATATGCCCTAGTGTATGAAAACTGAGATAGAATGTGTGTTTAGCCAAGTGAAGACCGCCTTACCATCACTTTGTCATCTTATTGCCTTTTTCATTTTCCTATTTGTAATTTGTATTTTTGTATATCTCTATTTGTAATAAGAATCTAATATATGTATATCCATTTGTAAATAAACCCAACCTTTTCTTTAAAATCCAGTTTTCGATTCTTAAAATCAAGGTACCCCAAATAGAGTACATTCTACAAGAATTTATTTATAAATAATTCCAACATATCCAGTTAAAAATGATATGCACTTCTATCCTTTCACTCTCTATACCTCAAGTGTAGTATCCAAAAGGAAAGCCATGCTTATTTTTAGAAAATAAATGTTAAAGTATGTGCTTCTCGTAATAATCAATGTATCATTCATTATGAATAGTATGTACATTTCTCATCTAAAGTACTTATTGCTTTCCTTTAAATTACTGCAATGGAGGTATAGAGAGTGAACTCTGAGAATTCATGAATACTCACTCAAGCTATGGGGGGCTTTACTAAAACTGGAGCACTCAGATTCAGGTGTAGCTGTGTATCATAGCCAATCGGCTCCTAACTTCAGCTGGTTCCATTAAGCTTTGACAGTTAAACCTGGAAGCTAATTGGTTTCTAGGCAGAGTTGCACCTGATTTTACACTCCCATGTCAACAACAAAGGGACATACTGTAACTGTAATAATATGCCCCATTCACATCATAATGCTGGTGTGATGTGTGGTGCAGAAAAATGCAGATGACATTTTTCTGTAGTTTATACTGCAGTTTAGACTGTGTATAATCTCAAAGTTTAAACAAATGTAAATAGTGTGATGTCCTGAAACAGTGCATCACACTACACCCTCACTGTTTGGCAAAAAGGACACTGGCCTATATGCTAAAATGGAGCATTTTAGAATGCAGCTAGCATGAAAAGGTCCTAACTACCACTTCTCACACTCTAATACAAAGGGGGATATTTGCTAAAACTGGTGCACACAGAATCTGGTACAGCTGTGCATAGTAACCAATCAACTTCTAACTTCAACTTGTTCAAAAAAGCTTTGTCAATAAATTCTAAACGCTGATTAGTTACTATGTAAAGGTGCACCATTCTGTGTGCACCAATTTTAGTAAATGTCCCCCAAAGTTTGTCTGCTGTGAACATAGATTGGACCGCCATATTTTTCCTTTGACCAATACACCCGACACACCCTATCTTCTAACAGCGGCCACAATCCACACAATTTGGTTACTATTCCTTCCTAGAACCAGCCTCCCCTTTTTCTATGAGCTTTGGAATGCTCGCTGACACCAAAGATCCCTAATTCATAATTTTGAACAGAAAACTGTCAGAAGTGTTAGATTGTGAATATTTTGTACATTTGTAATTCATAGTTTTTTTTATTAGGGTTTTTAAAATTAAAGCCAAGAGAACACCCAATAAGTATGTATTAGTCATTTGTTGGGAACATGGCAGAGCCCAGAAACAGGGAAGTACATTCTGACTATCAATGGCTGGAAATCGGCATGTCAGTTTTTTGGACCATACTGCATTTACAGTAGCTCAGGAGTGGCACCTCCCCAGAAACCACTTCAAAAATTACTCTATTTAGAAAAAGAAATCCCTCAGAAATTTTGGCAAGAAGTATAACTTGGACTTTGAACCCCAATTTTTCAACATGCACTTGGCAGCATAAATAGGAAAAATATTTAAATACAAAATGTTCAACAAATGTGTAAGTACAGTGACATGTTTTGCAAATACAGTGTTGAGGTGGTATAAATTTCATCCGACAAAATGTTCTTTTACCTCCCTTGTGCTCAAAAGGTACTAAATAAGTAAGTCCTAGTCACTTGTTGGTAACATGTCAGGGCCCAGAAACAAAGGCATGCATTCTGGTGGTCAATGACTGAAAACAGCCATATCCTTTTTTTGACACCATATTAACGTGGCTCAGAAGTGTCCTATTTTATGTTTGACATCACAATGCTCATAGGACAGGAGAGTGTGATACAGCTGGCTGCACACTAGCGGTTGGAGGATCCATATCAGTAGCAGTACCTTATAAGACACAATATTATACATCATACATGTGAGTAGAATACTGGATATTGTTTTATCAATACATGTTTTGTAAGGATAAATGACTATGTTTTGGTCATCTCTTTTTGGCGTATATTTGATGGAGGAGGAGAGTTAGGAGAGTGGAGGAGATTCATGCTCATCGGACACAAGACATTAGTCCATATACATGCCATATACGACCTACTTAGCGGTTTGGTCATATACAGTATATAAGGTGAGAACACATCTGGTGAAGGTGTACACATACAGTATGTTTATTGGTTTGCAGTGTATAGAAGCACAAGGTGTTTCAAGAAGTAATTTTCAATTCAAGCATCTGTGAAGATATACAACCATATAGAAAATCAACACATGAACACCCATTAAGAGATGTTTATGTTGGTTGTTTTGGTTTAAATAGGTGAAGAGCAGCACTTGATTGATATTTATAAAGATCTGTGGACTGGCCCCAATGATAGTGTTGGAGGAGGGAGAGGGAAAAGGGTGCATTAGCAGCACTATAAAAAGTGTATTGATTGCACCCATGAGGAAGAGGAAAAGTGTTCACTAGCAGAACTTGCAGTACCTGAGGTAACTGCAATGCATTCTTGAGGGGAAAGGTGCATTAGCAGATTTCTAAAAAATGTTGAAATGCTCTCTTGAGGAGAGACACTCTAAAGAAAGCGGTTTACCCTTGAAGGGGAGGACAATGGCACATTAATAGCACTCTTATAAAATGGCTACAATGAACTTTGAAGAATAGGAGGTAAAGGGTACATTAGCAACACTCTAATAGAGCAGCTATGATTTGAGGAGGAGAAGGAAAGACACATTACATTTCACGTGCTGGTTTAAGGCAGGAATATATTATCAATCTAGAAACAAACAAAAATACATAATAACAAAAAAGAAAAAAACAGACAAATTCATCATGTATTATTCTAGTACCAAAAACTAGGAAGTTATAAATACGATTATAATAGAAAATAATAGCACAACTGTCCATCACAGCAGGTGAAAGAAAAACTCCTGTGATGGACAGTTGTGCTATTGTGTTATATAATTATCATATGTACAATTTCCTAGTTTTTGATGCTGGATTAATACATGATGAATGTTGGTTTATTTATGTTTTTCTTTTTTGTTATTATGTATTTTTGTCTGTTTCTAGATTGAATATATAATAGTTTGAAGATATGGACAATGTGTCCTAGTCCCGAAGAAGCGGATTACATTTGAAAAGAATAGACATGACAATAAGTTGTGAGGTCATCTACTGTTATACTTTCTGTTAGAACATATTTTGTATTATTCATATATATTTGTTTCATGGAGATGTACAGTCACTATTGGCTTTTTACAATATGGATTTCTTAAAAAGCCATATTTTTACCAATCTTCTTCGAAGATCCTTTGTAAGTTTCCTGGCGGCATAATTTAACATCCCCCTTCTTTTTTTTTTGTTTTTCCTTAGTTTTGTAGATCACTTTGGGATGATACAACCAGGAGACATTCAATTTAAAATATAGTTTTCTGCAAATGCAAAATTCCTTCTGAGCAAAATAATGTTAGCTAGGTAACTGCCAATGTAGTGTAACACAAGACATACATTTGACAAAGGGTGTGATTCCACAAGATGTGATGGGAGGACCTGCAGAGCCAACAGTTTTGCTAATCTGGCATTGGGACGCTATGCATGGGAGTGATTAGGGAACATATTTTTCTTCCACACTGGCAACTGCAGGAGAGACATCTGCCTTGGGAAGGATGCCGCTGGTGATGGCAGGGTGGGTGTAGGAGAATTCTACAGAGGTTCGTGCCCAGGGGCGGACTGACAACTCATGGGGCCCCCTGGCAATAGGGGATCATGGGGCCCCTGTGCCCTTGCCCAAACTCAAAAAAGCCTATGAAAAAGGTACCAGGGGCATCTCATGGGGCCCCCTACTGACCTTTGGCCCTCAGGCAGTGCCCGAGTTTCCAAATGGTCAGTCCACCCCTGCTCGTGCCTTTACTTGACCTCACTTAACAAGATCCCTTGACAATTCTCCCCCACTTGATGTAGCATATCCTAACCACCTAAAACGCTTGCAATGGAAGCAACAGGAAAATGTTGTGAGGGGGGAGGTGCATAAATTGAGGAACCGGTAGGTTTAGAAATGTGAGTCTTTTGCTGTCATGCAGTTTCATTGTGGTGCAGGTGCAGACTGACAACTCATGGGGCCCCCGGGCAATAGGGGATCATGGGGCCCCAGTGTCCTTGCCCAAACTCAAAAAAGCCTATGAAAAAAGTACCAGGGGCATCTCCTGGGGCCCCCTACTGACTCCGGGCCCTCGGGCAGGGCCTAAGTTTCCAAATGGTCAGTCCGCCCCTGGTCATGTGTTTCTTCATGCATAGGGTGCCCATATGGCTGGCATTTTTACCATAGCACATACGCTGTATGCAGAGGCTAAAGACCACAATGATTCTGTTGGCAGCAGATACAATCTAAATGGCCCACTCTGTAGAGATCTATTTGCTGCCTACTTAAGTTAAATGTCTTGACATTTGACAATTTTAGCCTAAAGCATACCTGAAGTGTATATTTTGAAATGAGTCATCATGATTGGTGTGCTGCTACTATATTTAATCCAAGCTAATAGTTGTGAAATTGATTAACATGTTTTCACTACCAAAATATATGATGCCAGAAAATGGTGTTGCTGACACTGCCCTTGAGAGTTGTTCTGGTCCGTAACAGCACATACAGCTAAAAGGCATCTCCCAAGCATGCTATTGAAAGAATTAGTGTTTCTTTTCTCTAATCACTCTTAACCGCTTCCGCACTGCCCTATAGCAGCAATACTGCTACAGGGCAGCACAGCTGCGTAAAATCGTGTGTATATATATATATATATATATATATATATATGGGATTTTGTATTTCTGGGTAGGGGGCGTGCACAATCCATGCAGGCACAATACCCACACCACCATTCGGGCCTCGGCTGTCAACCACTGGGTCCCGGCCAGTTATTCCCTTCCAGCACCTGGCCATCTCCAAGTATTGCCGATCGGGGAGAGACTTGTATGTAAACAATATAGATATCTCCCCTGTCAGCAGAGCAATACAAAGCAGTGTGCTTATAGTGTAAAGCACACACAGCCCACATAGTAAAACAGCACACATCGCATAGTTAACCCAGTTGTTAACCCCTTGATGCCCAGTGTCATTAGTACAGTGTCAGTGCTTTTTATTAGCACTGATCGCTGTATTGGTGCCACTGGGGATGTCAGTGACAGTTAGTCAGTTCCCCCCAGTGTCAGAATGCGCACCGCAGTCCTGCTATAAGTCACTGATTGACATCATTACCAGTGAAAAAAAAAAATTCCAGTATATATACCGCCATTTGTAAACACAATAACTTTCATGTAAACCAAATTAATTTATATGTATTGAGATTTTTTTTTGTAGCAGAATACATTTTGCCCTAAATTTATGACGGAATTTGGTTTAAAATTTTTTACTGGGCACATTTAATAGGAAAAAGTCAAAGATATAGTTTTTTTTTTGCAAAATTATCAGTCTTTTTTTGTTTATAGCACAAAAAATAAAAAACACAGAGGTGATTAAATACCACCGAAAGAAAGCATTATTTGTTGGGGAAAAAGGATATAAATTTAATTTGGGTGCAGTGTTGCATGACCGCACAATTGTCAGTTAAAAAATAACACAGCACCTTATGGCAAAAAATAGCCTGCTCAGGAAGGGGGGTAAACCCTCTGGAGGGCAAGTGGTTAAAGTTGTGTTACAGTTGGACTTTCTCCCCACTGTACTACGTTTACATGTTTTTGTCTTTTCTTAAATGCCCATCTCCCCATGCCCTGTTTGATAATCGTTTGTCTGACTTAAAATAAAAGCCAGCTGAAGTCTATTAGGGTAGAGGGAACGAATCTTGATAATCAATTCTGTCCATTTTTAAGTTAGGAATTTTGGATTTGAATCCCCCCCCCCCCCCCCCCATGAATTGAACTCATTCCTAATTTAACACATTTTACAAAATGACAGCAAATAGAAAGATCCACCATGTTCCTTAACTAGGCAGAGCAGGTTTATAAAAGTAAGACCATACAAACCTGTTAATTAGAGAGCAGTGTAAATAAATCAAATAGTCACACAGTCATTAATTAACTCAGTTTGACAAAAGACGTGTCCATCAAGCTCAATATGCTTTCAATCCCACAGGACATTTTTTTCTCTTCAAACTATTTCAATTATACTGTATACTTTAGTAATTAAACTGTGGGCACAATTAAAATCAATCACTTTTTGGAGTCAGTTGTCAATTTAACCATTCCTGTCGCATGAGATAGGTCAATCCACAACCTAACCACTTACTGGGGAAAACATTTACCTATATTTGAGGTGAAATTACTGTGCCTCAGATACATTTATGTATTTTCATTATAGTTACGTTTTAAACAAATGAATTTTCTAGGTCTTCATCCTTAAACCTCCCGTTTTTTATTAAACAAAGTTTTACTTAAGGCAGATTAAAAAAATAAAATAAAATGACAAACATATTATACTCACCTGCTCTGTGTAGTGGTATTGCACAGAGTGACCCCCATCCTCCTCTCCTTGGATCCCCCATCCTGGCTCTTCCTCTTCTTTGTGTGTCACCATAGCAAGCCGTTTGCTATGGAGACACATGCTGTGTGCTCGCTCCCAACCCGTGTGTCTACAGAGCCGCGCTCCATATACAGACACGCACACAGTGGGGCTTAGCCCCGCCCCCTACTTCCTCTTCACCACATTTGATGGACAGCAACAAGAGCCAATGGCTCCCGCTGCTGTTCCAGTCTCTGTGTGAAGAGGAAGAGAGGGGAGAAGAGATGCAGCCTTCCACAGCATTGATCTCTTCTCCCCTCTCTTCCCTTTCACACAGAGAATATAGGTAAACTAAAAAATGTTTCTACCTTAATGAAAGTAATGCATTAAGGTAAATAATGTTTTTAGGTTTAGTATCACCTTAATATTTTATGAGACAAATATGCAGTTGCATTGCTGACCACCTTCTGAAAATGCTAGTTGCCTGACTGTCAACCTTTCCCACCATGCATTTTAACCTTCCTTAGCACAAAGCCTCATGCTGAGGATATATTTGTAAACTTCCTACAGCAAAACTACAGTACAATGTCATAACAGTCAGCATGGTTATCAATCATATGATCACTTTGATTACATATAAATCACATGACAATATTTACACATAAGCTAGTTCTTAAAGAGAAAGTCATTTTGATTTTGAATTAAGCAGTTTGAAGGCTTCTGGTATTAAAGTAACAAATATCTTGTAAATAAATAATAAAAATAAAGTTTATTATAAGCTGTAAAATTTAAAATAAATTTCATTTTGTCAACTTATATTAAAAATCTGAAGGGGTGTTTGTTAAAAAAATAAAAATAAAACAAATATGATCTTAAAACAGTGTATTCATTTTTTTAGGTAGGCAAATTAGTCACAGAGTTATAGTCAACTTAACCGACACATACTGATGCTGCTAAATTTGGTCTGGGCTTCAAGGCATTGATAACCTTGATTGATAATGGAAGGGTTGAGCTGCATACTAGCTTCAGTGCTTTCTGTGTCACTGACCTGGAACAGGCATGCAGATGAGGAAATTCAGAGAACTATTACAGCATATCTGTATCCAAAAAAATAAAATTCAATATATTGTAGCTTAAAGTCTATAGATGTGGTTGCTGCATTCATTTTCTATTTTTTTCAAGTTTTTTTTCTTATCATTTCCACCTTGTTATATTGGAAATAACACACTTCCAGTCCCTTAATAGCTGTACTCATTTCTCCACTGTGTCTATGGAGGAAGTCATGACTTTCACACGTGATGAATGTTTACTCCTGTACATTGTGGATTGATGTGGCCAGTAGTTTACACAATAAAGACAAGGTTCTTTCTTTTAAGCTCACAGGAGTTGATTAGGACACTGCATTTATAGCAAGAGCAACAGGGATTTTGAATACTTGCTGAAAATGTTTTTAGCCTAAAAAAATAAATGCAGCCACAACATTTAAAGCGATTCTAAAGGTTCTTTTTTTTTGTTGTAAAATAACAAACATGTCTATACTTACCTACTGTGTTCAGTGGTTTTGCACAGAGCAGCCTGGATCCTCCTCTTCTCGGGTCCCCTGCAGGCTCTCCTGGCTCCTCCTTTAAGTCGGGTGCTCCCACAGTAAGCAGCTTGATATGGGGTCACCCACTGCTCTGTGTGTCCATTCATACATGGAGCCACTGCTTGCCCCCCCCCTCTCCTCATTAGCTGACTGACTGTGATTGACAGCAGTTGGAGCCAATGGCTCGCACTTACTGTCTCAACCAATGAGGAGGCAGAGACCCAGGACAGCCTAGGCTTTTATTCACATAGCTGGATCGCGATGAGGCCCGGGTAAGTATTGGGAGTAGAGATGAGCGAATCGAACTAGGCGAAGTGGAATTCGTTTCGAATATTAGGAAATTTTCGAAATTTTTCCTAAAATGGCGGCGACATGTGCGGCGACGGAGCGGGGATGTCTGGGAAGGCGCGCAGACAAGGCGCGCTGACCCATAATGCATTCATTCATGACATGTGATTGCATTAGCCAATCAGCAGCCAGCCAGCCAGCACTGTGTAATGGTCGAGCTATAAATGGCGGCCATTTTAGAATTCTCCATTTGCCTCCAGTCATTCAACAGAGGCAGACCTGGCTGTATTCAGGGAGAGAGTTAGGGACACAGAAACGTTAGTTAGGGACACAGAAACGTTAGTTAGGGACACAGAAACGTTACTTAGGGCCACAGAAACGTTACTTAGGGCCACAGAAACTTTACTTAGGGACACAGAAACGTTACTTAGGGACACAGAAATGTTACTTAGGGACACAGAAACGTTACTTAGGGCCACAGAAACGTTACTTAGGGCCACAGAAACGTTACTTAGGGCCACAGAAACGTTACTTAGGGCCACAGAATCGTTACTTAGGGCCACAGAAACGTTACTTAGGGCCACAGAAACGTTACTTAGGGCCACAGAATTGTTACTTAGGGACAGACACAGAATTGTTACTGAGGGACACAGAATTGTTACTGAGGGCCACAGAACCGTTACTTAGGGCCACAGAAACGTTACTTAGGGACACAGAATTGATACTCAGGGACAGACACAGAATTGTTACTGAGGGACACAGAATTGTTACTGAGGGCCACAGAACTGTTACTTAGGGCCACAGAAACATTACTTAGGGCCACAGAAACGTTACTTAGGGCCACAGAATCGTTACTTAGGGCCACAGAAACGTTACTTAGGGCCACAGAAACGTTACTTAGGGCCACAGAATTGTTACTTAGGGACAGACACAGAATTGTTACTGAGGGACACAGATTTGTTACTGAGGGCCACAGAACCGTTACTTAGGGACACAGAATTGTTACTCAGGGACAGACACAGAATTGTTACTGAGGGACACAGAATTGTTACTGAGGGCCACAGAACTGTTACTTAGGGCCACAGAAACGTTACTTAGGGCCACAGAAACGTTACTTAGGGCCACAGAAATGTTACTTAGGGCCACAGAATCGTTACTTAGGGCCACAGAATAGTTACTTAGGGCCACAGAATAGTTACTTAGGGCCACAGAAACGTTACTGAGGGCCACAGAAACGTTACTTAGGGCCACAGAATTGTTACTTAGGGACAGACACAGAATTGTTACTGAGGGACACAGAATTGTTACTCAGGGACAGACACAGAATTGTTACTGAGGGATACAGAATTGTTACTGAGGGACACAGAACCGTTACTAAGGGCCACAGAAACGTTACTTAGGGCCACAGAAACGTTACTTAGGGCTACAGAAACGTTACTTAGGGACACAGAATCGTTACTTAGGGCCACAGAAACGTTACTTAGGGCCACAGAAACGTTACTTAGTGCCACAGAATTATTACTTAGGGACAGACACAGAATTGTTACTGAGGGACACAGATTTGTTACTGAGGGCCACAGAACCGTTACTTAGGGCCACAGAAACGTTACTTAGGGACACATAATTGTTACTCAGGGACAGACACAGAATTGTTACTCAGGGACAGACACAGAATTGTTACTGAGGGACAGACACAGAATTGTTACTCAGGGACAGACACAGAATTGTTACTGAGGGACACAGAATTGTTACTGAGGGACACAGAATTGTTACTCAGCGACAGACACAGAATTGTTACTCAGGGAAAGACACAGAATTGTTACTGAGGGACACAGAATTGTTACTGAGGGACACAGAATTGTTACTCAGGGACACAGAATTGTTACTCAGGGACACAGAATTGTTACTGAGGGACACAGAATTGTTACTCAGGCACACAGAATTGTTACTGAGGGACACAGAATTGTTACTCAGGCACACAGAATTGTTACTGAGGGACACAGAATTGTTACTGAGGGACACAGAATTGTTACTGAGGGACACAGAATTGTTACTCAGGGACAGACACAGAATTGTTACTCAGGGACAGACACAGAATTGTTACTCAGGGACAGACACAGAATTGTTACTGAGGGACACAGAATTGTTACTCAGCGACAGACACAGAATTGTTACTCAGGGAAAGACATAGAATTGTTACTGAGGGACACAGAATTGTTACTCAGGGACACAGAATTGTTACTCAGGGACACAGAATTGTTACTGAGGGACACAGAATTGTTACTGAGGGACACAGAATTGTTACTCAGGGACAGACACAGAATTGTTACTTAGTGCCACAGAATTGTTACTTAGGGACAGACACAGAATTGTTACTGAGGGACACAGATTTGTTACTGAGGGCCACAGAACCGTTACTTAGGGCCACAGAAACGTTACTTAGGGACACAAAATTGTTACTCAGGGACAGACACAGAATTGTTACTCAGGGACAGACACAGAATTGTTACTGAGGGACACAGAATTGTTACTGAGGGACACAGAATTGTTACTCAAGGACACAGAATTGTTACTGAGGGACACAGAATTGTTACTGAGGGACACAGAATTGTTACTCAGGGACAGACACAGAATTGTTACTGAGGGACACAGAATTGTTACTGAGGGACACAGAATTGTTACTGAGGGACACAGAATTGTTACTCAGCGACAGACACAGAATTGTTACTCAGGGACAGACACAGAATTGTTACTGAGGGACACAGAATTGTTACTGAGGGACACAGAATTGTTACTCAGGGACACAGAATTGTTACTCAGGGACACAGAATTGTTACTGAGGGACACAGAATTGTTACTGAGGGACACAGAATTGTTACTGAGGGACAGACACAGAATTGTTACTCAGGGACAGACACAGAATTGTTACTCAGGGACACAGAATTGTTACTCAGGGACACAGAATTGTTACTGAGGGACACAGAATTGTTACTCAGGGACAGACACAGAATTGTTACTCAGGGACAGACACAGAATTGTTACTCAGGGACAGACACAGAATTGTTACTCAGGGACACAGAATTGTTACTGAGGGACACAGAATTGTTACTGAGGGCCACAGAATTGTTACTCAGCGACAGACACAGAATTGTTACTCAGGGACAGACACAGAATTGTTACTGAGGGACACAGAATTGTTACTGAGGGACACAGAATTGTTACTGAGGGACTAGGAATTGTTACTCAGGGACACAGAATTGTTACTGAGGGACACAGAATTGTTACTGAGGGACACAGAATTGTTACTCAGGGACACAGAATTGTTACTCAGGGACAGACACAGATTTGTTACTCAGGGACACAGAATCGTTTAATTAAAGAGTATGTCAGACAACATGCAGAGGAGTGGCAGAGGAGGCAATGTTTTAGGAGCGAGCAGACGTGGCAGCAGAGGAAGGGGTCGAGGCAGCACTAGTCGCAGCCAGAGGTCAGTGCTCCCGGTGTCATCCAGCGGTCGTGTCTCCACCGACAACCCTGCCGTCATCGATTGGTTGGCTCGGTCGTCTTCCTCTTCCCAGGTCACCTCTGACACCTAGAGCCAACGGTCGGTGGGTACGTCAGACACAACCGTTAGTTGGCATGGCCCGGGAGCAAGCCCATTGAAATCACGTGTCCTCTACCTGCCCCTTTCCTTGGGTGTTCCCTCACCAAGCGAAATATCACATGCTGTGGGCTCAGCCCCACTGTACAGTGAGGAAGAGCTAACAGAGGGCGGTCAGGAACGGGGGGAGACATCCGCCTCTTCAGCAGCCAGGCGAAGAAGTAGTGGCGAGGAGAGTGGCTCGGTAGCCGGTCTAGAGACAGGTCTGTCTCCTGACCCACACGCAGCCGAGGGGGCTAGTAGTGAGGCGGAGACCCTAATTGATGATGATGAGGCTGATCGCACTTGGCAGCCTCGTCGTCATCAGGCTATTGCTTCCGCATCATCAGGAGAAGAGGGTGGCAGCTTGGCAGCGAGCAAAACAGTCGGTGGGTTGCCCAGGAGGCAGCAGGGTCGCAGCAGTGTCAGTGGAGGCAAACGGCCACGGAGTACAGCACCAGCTCCACTGCAGCCTACCACCACAGCCAGTATTGGTGCCGGTGTGCACGGAGGAAGCAGCAGTCAGCCAGTGAGGAGTATCGGGGGCAAAGTTTCCTACTCGGCGGTGTGGCAATTTTTTGTCAAGCCGCCCGAGGAAGTAAACGTAGCCGTATGTCGACTATGTGGCCAGAAAGTCAAGCGTGGCCAGGGGGCCCATGTTGGGACTACAGCGTTGCATCAGCATATGCAGCGTCGCCATTCGGTGGCCTGGGAAAACCGTGATAAAGATACGGCGGTTCTGCCTGCCCCAGCCCCCGCTCCATCACCCGCTCCGTTACTTGCTCCGTCACCCGACGTCAATCGCCCTCTATCAGCCAGTCAAGGCTCCAACACCTCTGCTGAGGGGAGTTGTCGCTCGTTGGCATCTTCCGCTCGTTCTGATGCTCCTTCTCCTGCTACTCCTCTTCACGGATTCCGTCAGCAGTCTTTCTTGGAATCCGTTTCCAAGAGACAACAGTTTGCGAGCACGCACCCGACGGTGCAAAAGCTGAACGTCCTCCTGTCCAAGTTGCTGGTGCTGCAGTCCCTCCCTTTCCAAGTGGTGGACTCAGCACCTTTCCGAGAAATGATGGCTTGTGCCGAGCCGCGGTGGAGAGTGCCAAGCCGTCATTTCTTCGCCAAAAAGGCAGTGCCAGCCCTGCATTCACATGTAGAAGAGATGGTGGGCCAGTCTTTGAGCATGTCGGTCTCTGCCAAAGTGCACGGCAGCGCCGACGTGTGGAGCTGTAACTACGGTCAGGGACAGTACATGTCATTTATGGCCCACTGGGTGAACGTGGTGCCGTCACAGCCGCACCAGCAACTTGGACAGGTCACGCCGCTTTTGCCTCCACGTTTGCACGTCCTTGGTCCGGCAAAGATGTCCGCCTCTACCACCTCTTCTTCCGCCGTGTCCTCAGCCGCCACCCCCGTGCCAAGTCCCATCACCCGACCGGCATATCACATGTGCAGGGCGCAACGGTGTCACGCTGTGCTGCACATGGTATGCCTTGGCGAACGTAGTCACACAGGGGAGGAACTTCTGAGTGTAATGAACAGAGAAATCGACAGATGGCTGTCTCCGCGCAAACTGAAAATCGGAACCATGTTGACCGACAACGGAAAGAACATGGTGTCTGCTCTGCGTCAAGGAAGGTTGTGCCATGCGCCATGCATGGCTCACGTGTTCAATCTGGTTGTCAAGCGGTTCCTAAAATCCACCATCCCACTGCAAGACATCCTTAAAATGTCACGTAAACTTTGCATGCATTTCAGCCATTCCTACACTGCAAAGCACACCCTCCTTGAGCTGCAGCGGCAGAACGGAATTCCACAGCATCGCCTGATCTGCGACGTTGCAACAAGGTGGAATTCAACCCTACACATGTTAGACCGCCTTTACGAACAGCGAAAGGCCATCACCGATTTCCTGATGTTACAAGCGGATAAAGGTACTCCCCTGTGTAACTTCGATGTCAGCCATTGGCAGCTCATGCATGACACCTGCGCTTGCTCAGGCCCTTTGAGGAGGCCACGCTATTCGTGAGTCGGCAGGACTATGGGATGAACGACGTCATTCCTCTGTTGCACGTCCTGGAACAAATGCTGTTAACAATGGCTGGTCAGGGTGCGGTAGATGTGGCGCACAGATCTCAACGCCACATGACCCCTGTGGGGGCAGGACAGGAAGAAGAGGAGGAGGTAGAGTAGGACATTTGTGCTCAGGAATTATTGAGTGAAATGGGTGGTTTTTCCACTCAGCGGACAGGAGTGGAGGAGCAGGAGCATCTGGTAGAGGAGGAGGAGACAGAGGACCCAGACGCACCGTGGCAGTATGCTGTGGAGATGGAGGCAGGGAGTCCCTCGCATTCCTTGGCACAAATGGCCCATAGCATGCTCGCTTGCTTGCGTAGCGACAGCCGAATAATAACCATCAGACAGAGGGATGACTTTTGGCTGTCCACCTTGTTGGACCCTCGCTACCGTTCAAAAATGGTGGCCTTTTTCACACCTGCTGAGAGGGAGGCCAAAATAACGTAGTATAAACCACCTATGTAGTCAGTTGGTCTCTGCCTTTGTGCGCCAACGTCCATCCTCAGACACTGTGGGCCCTGTGCGCTCGCGTTCCGCTGCCATGGCAGTAGGGGAGGGGTGGGGTGGTAGGAGCAGTGGCAGCTCCACCAGCAGCGGCTGCCTCAGTCTGCAGTCGATGATGAGTAGCTTTCTTCACCAGCGCAGTGAGGAAACTACTAACCAGCCGCAGCAGCAGCAGCATCAGGTGGACCTGGAGCAGGACCTCAAACAACAGGCTTGGGCCTACTTGGACAGCACCCTGCCAACCGAGGTAGACAATCCCCTTGACTACTGGGCAACGAAACTTGACCTTTGGCCCCAACTAGCTGAATTTGCCCTTGAAAGGCTGTCATGCCCGGCCAGTAGCGTGGCATCGGAGCACGTGTTTAGTGCGGCAGGAGGTATTGTAACTCCGCGGAGGACACGACTGTCCACCCAAAGTGTGGAGAGACTCACGTTTGTGAAAATGAATCAGGCGTGGATTAGTCTGGATTTCAAACCACCAGTTCCTGACACAACTGACTAAATCCGCCATGAATCATGCCCCAAACATGTGCCACTTTCAGGTCTCCTCACACTGCTGGTGTGTTCCATTTTTTGTCATAGGGTGCTGGCAGATTACGGGCCTCCCATAGCTGCTGCCAGGCCCCTAATCTGCCATGGGCCCCTGTACCGCCTCCTCATGCTGCTGCCAGGTCCACAGTGTCTCATGCCATGTGCCACTTTCAGGTCTCCTCACACACTGCTGGTGTGTTCCATTTTTTGTCATAGGGTGCTGGCAGATTACAGGCCTCCCATAGCTGCTGCCAGGCCCCTAATCTGCCATGGGCCCCTGTACCGCCTCCTCATACTGCTGCCAGGTCCACAGTGTCTCATGCCATTTGCCACTTTCAGGTCTCCTCACACTGCTGTTGTGTTCCATTTTTTGTCATAGGGTGCTGGCAGATTACGGGCCTCCCATAGCTGCTGCCAGGCCCCTAATCTGCCATGGGCCCCTGTACCGCCTCCTCATGCTGCTGCCAGGTCCACAGTGTCTCATGCCATGTGCCACTTTCAGGTCTCCTCACACTGCTGGTGTGTTTCATTTTTTGTCATAGGGTGCTGGCAGATTACGGGCCTCCCATTGCTGCTGCCAGGCCCGTAATCTGCCATGGGCCCCTGTACCGCCTCCTCATGCTGCTGCCAGGTCCAGAGTCTCTCATGGGTCCCTGTACGGCCTCCCATTGCTGCTGTCTCCATCGCCACACTCTGCCATGTGCCACTTTCAGGTCTCCTCACACACTGCTGGTGTGTTCCTTTTTTTGTCATAGGGTGCTGGCAGATTACGGGCCTCCCATAGCTGCTGCCAGGCCCCTAATCTGCCATGGGCTCCTGTACCGCCTCCTCATGCTGCTGCCAGGTCCACAGTGTCTCATGCCATGTGCCACTTTCAGGTCTCCTCACACTGCTGGTGTGTTCCATTTTTTGTCATAGGGTGCTGGCAGATTACGGGCCTCCCATTGCTGCTGCCAGGCCCCTAATCTGCCATGGGCCCCTGTACCGCCTCCTCATGCTGCTGCCAGGTCCAGAGTCTCTCATGGGTCCCTGTACAGCCTCCCATTGCTGCTGTCTCCATCGCCACACTCTGCCATGTGCCACTTTCAGGTCTCCTCACACTGCTGTTGTGTTACATTTTTTGTCATAGGGTGCTGGTAGATTACGGGCCTCCCATTGCTGCTGCCAGGCCTGTAATCTGCCATGGGCCCCTGTACCGCCTCTTCATGCTGCTGCCAGGTCCAGAGTGTGTCATGGGTCCCTGTACGGCCTCCCATTGCTGCTGCCAGGAGGCAGCAGGGTCGCAGCAGTGTCAGTGTAGGCAAACGGCCACGGAGTACAGCACCAGCTCCACTGCAGCCTACCACCACGGCCAGTAGTGGTGCCGGTGTGCACGGAGGAAGTAGCAGTCAGCCAGTGAGGAGCAGCGGGGGCAAAGTTTCCTACTCGGCGGTGTGGCAATTTTTCGTCAAGCCGCCCGAGGAAGTAAACGTAGCCGTATGTCGACTATGTGGCCAGAAAGTCAAGCGTGGCCAGGGGGCCTATGTTGGGACTACAGCGTTGCGTCAGCATATGCAGCGTCGCCATTCGGTGGCCTGGGAAAACCGTGATAAAGATACGGCGGTTCTGCCTGCCCTTGCCCAGGGTTCCATTTTGTCATAGGGTGCTGGCAGATTAAAGGCCTCTCATTGCTGCTGCCAGGCCTTAATCTGCCATGGGCCCCTGTACCGCCTCCTCATGCTGCTGCCAGGTCCACAGTGTCTCATGGGTCCCTGAACCGCCTCCCATTGCTGCTGTCTCCATCGCCACACTCTGCCATGTGCCACTTTCAGGTCTCCTCACACTGCTGGTGTGTTACATTTTTTGTCATAGGGTGCTGGCAGATTACGGGCCTCCCATAGCTGCTGCCAGGCCCCTAATCTGCCATGGGCCCCTGTACCGCCTCCTCATGCTGCTGCCAGGTCCAGAGTCTCTCATGGGTCCCTGTACGGCCTCCCATTGCTGCTGTCTCCATCGCCACACTCTGCCATGTGCCACTTTCAGGTCTCCTCACACACTGCTGGTGTGTTCCATTTTTTGTCATAGGGTGATGACAGATTACGGGCCTCCCATTGCTGCTGCCAGGCCCCTAATCTGCCATGGGCCCCCGTACCGACTCCTCATGCTGCTGCCAGGCCCGTAATTTGTCATGGGCCCCTGTTGTCGCTTGTTGGCATATTCCGCTCGTTCAGATGCTCCTTCTCCTGCTACTCCTCTTCACGGATTCCGTCAGCAGTCTTTCTTGGAATCCGTTTCCAAGAGACAACAGTTCGCGAGCACGCACCCGACGGTGCAGAAGCTGAACGACCTCCTGTCCAAGTTGCTGCTGCCAGGCTCGTAATCTGTCATGCGCCCCTGTACCGCCTCCTTATGCTGCTGCCAGGTCCACAGTGTCTCATGCCATGTGCCACTTTCAGGTCTCCTCACACACTGCTGGTGTGTTCCATTTTTTGTCATAGGGTGCTGGCAGATTACGATCCTCCCATAGCTGCTGCCAGGCCCCTAATCTGCCATGGGCCCCTGTACCGCCTCCTCATGCTGCTGCCAGGTCCACAGTGTCTCATGCCATGTGCCACTTTCAGGTCTCCTCACACTGCTGTTGTGTTCCATTTTTTGTCATAGGGTGCTGGCAGATTACGGGCCTCCCATTGCTGCTGCCAGGCCCGTAATCTGCCATGGGCCCCTGTACCGCCTCCTCATGCTGCTGCCAGGTCCAGAGTCTCTCATGGGTCCCTGTACGGCCTCCCATTGCTGCTGTCTCCATCGCCACACTCTGCCATGTGCCACTTTCAGGTCTCCTCACACACTGCTGGTGTGTTCCATTTTTTGTCATAGGGTGCTGGCAGATTACGGGCCTCCCATAGCTGCTGCCAGGCCCCTAATCTGCCATGGGCCCCTGTACCACCTCCTCATGCTGCTGCCAGGTCCACAGTGTCTCATGCCATGTGCCACTTTCAGGTCTCCTCACACACTGCTGGTGTGTTAAATTTTTTGTCATAGGGTGCTGGCAGATTATGGGCCTCCCATAGCTGCTGCCAGGCCCCTAATCTGCCATGGGCCCCTGTACGGCCTCCTCATACTGCTGCCAGGTCCACAGTGTCTCATGCCTTGTGCCACTTTCAGGTCTCCTCACACTGCTGTTGTGTTCCATTTTTTGTCATAGGGTGCTGACAGATTACGGGCCTCCCATTGCTGCTGCTAGGCCCGTAATCTGCCATGGGCCCCTGTACCGCCTCCTCATGCTGCTGCCAGGTCCAGAGTGTGTCATGGGTCCCTGTACGGCCTCCCATTGCTGCTGTCTCCATCGCCACACTCTGCCATGTGCCACTTTCAGGTCTCCTCACACACTGCTGGTGTGTTCCATTTTTTGTCATAGGGTGCTGGCAGATTACGGGCCTCCCATAGCTGCTGCCAGGCCCCTAATCTGCCATGGGCCCCTGTACCGCCTCCTCATGCTGCTGCCAGGTCCACAGTGTCTCATGCCATGTGCCACTTTCAGGTCTCCTCACACTGCTGGTGTGTTCCATTTTTCGTCATAGGGTGCTGGCAGATTACGGGCCTCCCATTGCTGCTGCCAGGCCCCTAATCTGCCATGGGCCCCTGTACCGCCTCCTCATGCTGCTGCCAGGTCCACAGTGTCTCATGGGTCCCTGTACGGCCTCCCATTGCTGCTGTCTCCATCGCGACACTCTGCCATGTGCCACTTTCAGGTCTCCTCACACACTGCTGGTGTGTTCCATTTTTTGTCATAGGGTGCTGGCAGATTACGGGCCTCCCATAGCTGCTGCCAGGCCCCTAATCTGCCATGGGCCCCTGTACCACCTCCTCATGCTGCTGCCAGGTCCAGAGTCTCTCATGGGTCCCTGTACGGCCTCCCATTGCTGCTGTCTCCATCGCCACACTCTGCCATGTGCCACTTTCAGGTCTCCTCACACACTGCTGGTGTGTTCCATTTTTTGTCATAGGGTGCTGGCAGATTACGGGCCTCCCATAGCTGCTGCCAGGCCCCTAATCTGCCATGGGCCCCTGTACGGCCTCCTCATGCTGCTGCCAGGTCCACAGTGTCTCATGGCATGTGCCACTTTCAGGTCTCCTCACACACTGCTGGTGTGTTCCATTTTTTGTCATAGGGTGCTGGCAGATTACGGGCCTCCCATAGCTGCTGCCAGGCCCCTAATCTGCCATGGGCCCCTGTACCGCCTCCTCATACTGCTGCCAGGTCCACAGTGTCTCATGCCATGTGCCACTTTCAGGTCTCCTCACACTGCTGTTGTGTTCCATTTTTTGTCATAGGGTGCTGGCAGATTACGGGCCTCCCATAGCTGCTGCCAGGCCCCTAATCTGCCATGGGCCCCTGTACTGCCTCCTCATGCTGCTGCCAGGTCCACAGTGTCTCATGCCATGTGCCACTTTCAGGTCTCCTCACACTGCTGGTGTGTTCCATTTTTTGTCATAGGGTGCTGGCAGATTACGGGCCTCCCATTGCTGCTGCCAGGCCCGTAATCTGCCATGGGCCCCTGTACCACCTCCTCATGCTGCTGCCAGGTCCAGAGTCTCTCATGGGTCCCTGTACGGCCTCCCATTGCTGCTGTCTCCATCGCCACACTCTGCCATGTGCCACTTTCAGGTCTCCTCACACACTGCTGGTGTGTTCCATTTTTTGTCATAGGGTGCTGGCAGATTACGGGCCTCCCATAGCTGCTGCCAGGCCCCTAATCTGCCATGGGCCCCTGTACCGCCTCCTCATGCTGCTGCCAGGTCCACAGTGTCTCATGCCATGTGCCACTTTCAGGTCTCCTCACACTGCTGGTGTGTTCCATTTTTTGTCATAGGGTGCTGGCAGATTGCGGGCCTCCCATTGCTGCTGCCAGGCCCCTAATCTGCCATGGGCCCCTGTACCGCCTCCTCATGCTGCTGCCAGGTCCAGAGTCTCTCATGGGTCCCTGTACGGCCTCCCATTGCTGCTGTCTCCATCGCCACACTCTGCCATGTGCCACTTTCAGGTCTCCTCACACTGCTGTTGTGTTACATTTTTTGTCATAGGGTGCTGGTAGATTACGGGCCTCCCATTGCTGCTGCCAGGCCCGTAATCTGCCATGGGCCCCTGTACCGCCTCTTCATGCTGCTGCCAGGTCCAGAGTGTGTCATGGGTCCCTGTACGGCCTCCCATTGCTGCTGCCAGGAGGCAGCAGGGTCGCAGCAGTGTCAGTGGAGGCAAACGGCCACGGAGTAGAGCACCAGCTCCACTGCAGCCTACCACCACGGCCAGTAGTGGTGCCGGTGTGCACGGAGGAAGTAGCAGTCAGCCAGTGAGGAGTAGCGGGGGCAAAGTTTCCTACTCGGCGGTGTGGCAATTTTTCGTCAAGCCGCCCGAGGAAGTAAACGTAGCCGTATGTCGACTATGTGGCCAGAAAGTCAAGCGTGGCCAGGGGGCCCATGTTGGGACTACAGCGTTGCGTCAGCATATGCAGCGTCGCCATTCGGTGGCCTGGGAAAACCGTGATAAAGATACGGCGGTTCTGCCTGCCCTTGCCCAGGGTTCCATTTTGTCATAGGGTGCTGGCAGATTACGGGCCTCCCATTGCTGCTGCCAGGCCTTAATCTGCCATGGGCCCCTGTACCGCCTCCTCATGCTGCTGCCAGGTCCACAGTGTCTCATGGGTCCCTGAACCGCCTCCCATTGCTGCTGTCTCCATCGCCACACTCTGCCATGTGCCACTTTCAGGTCTCCTCACACTGCTGGTGTGTTACATTTTTTGTCATAGGGTGCTGGCAGATTAAGGGGCCTCCCATAGCTGCTGCCAGGCCCCTAATCTGCCATGGGCCCCTGTACCGCCTCCTCATGCTGCTGCCAGGTCCAGAGTCTCTCATGGGTCCCTGTACAGCCTCCCATTGCTGCTGTCTCCATCGCCACACTCTGCCATGTGCCACTTTCAGGTCTCCTCACACACTGCTGGTGTGTTCCATTTTTTGTCATAGGGTGCTGGCAGATTACGGGCCTCCCATTGCTGCTGCCAGGCCCCTAATCTGCCATGGGCCCCCGTACCGACTCCTCATGCTGCTGCCAGGCCCGTAATCTGATATGGGCCCCTGTTGTCGCTTGTTGGCATATTCCGCTCGTTCAGATGCTCCTTCTCCTGCTACTCCTCTTCACGGATTCCGTCAGCAGTCTTTCTTGGAATCCGTTTCCAAGAGACAACAGTTTGCGAGCACGCACCCGACGGTGCAGAAGCTGAACGACCTCCTGTCCAAGTTGCTGCTGCCAGGCTCGTAATCTGTCATGCGCCCCTGTACCGCCTCCTCATGCTGCTGCCAGGTCCAGAGTGTGTCATGGGCCCCCGTACCGACTCCTCATGCTGCTGCCAGGCCCGTAATCTGTCATGGTTCCCTGTACCGCCTCCTCATGCTGCTGCCAGGTCCAGAGTGTGTCATGGGTCCCTGTACGGCCTCCCATTGCTGCTGCCAGGCCCGTAATCTGCCATGGTCCCCCGTACCGACTCCTCATGCTGCTGCCAGGCCCCTAATCTGTCATGGGCCCCTGTACCGCCTCCTCATGCTGCTGCCAGGTCCAGAGTGTGTCATGGGTCCCTGTACGGCCTCCCATTGCTGCTGTCTCCATCGCCACACTCTGCCATGTGCCACTTTCAGGTCTCCTCACACTGCTGGTGGTTTCCATTTTTGTCATAGGGTGCTGTATGGCCTCCCATTGCTGCTGCCTCCACCGCCACACTGTGGCTCCACACTCTGGTTTTGGCCCCGTGACTGCCCAAATGAGTGAAGTGTGCGGTGATTCTAAGATCGACGGCACTCATCTGCATGTCATACTGACTGTCAGTATTATTTCTCTTCCCCAGCAGACTCCAAGGGCATTTAAATTAAAGGTACAGTGTTCTGCACTAATATAAAGGCTCTCTGAAGCCTAGAAACACCCTTTTATAAGTTAAATTCGCGGCGAATATATTCGACTCGAATCAAAATTTTTTCACGAATTCGCCGAATCAGTCTAATCGAATTTTTGAATAATTCGCTCATCTCTAATTGGGAGGGCTGGGGGCACTGCTGCACACAGAAGGTTTTTTACTTTCATGCATAGAATGTATGAAGGTAAAAAACCTTCAGCCTTTACAACCATTGGACCCAAGGACTGGTAAGATTCACAACATTGCAAAAAACTCCTTATGATCAGGTGCATGTATGATTAGGAATGATATGAATACCACATGCTTGTTAGTTCAAACCACAGCTACATCAAAACAAAAAAACTGTTATAAGGACAATCCACACGCAAAATTCAACATTTATTTTATTAAATAATGCACTTATAGTCTGAATCCCCTAAAAAATATTCCAGTAAACAATTGAAACATTGTTGCCAGATAGATGCCACTTATGCCAGCACATATCAACCAAAAAAACAAAGAAATCTGAATGGCAAGTTTATGCATGGAAAGGTTCTATGTAAAGCATTGTGTATGCTTTACTCCACTACTGCCTGAACAGCATGCAGCTTATAATAATGAAAGATGGACATTAGGATAAAAAAAAAAAACTTGCTCAAACATATGCCAGCTTGAAGGAAAAAAAGCATGCAGGTAAGAATAGATCCTTTAAACTTCTTTCTTTGGGAAAGCCACAATCCAACGGTAGCTCCCTTTAGGCTGTTTGCAGACATGAACGTCAAACTGGCAGTGATATCAGGTGCATTGTACATGTAAGTCCATCCTTTTCATAAGTGAAAATATGCAACTGACAGAGACACACACTGAGGCAGCTAATAGAACCAGGATGCTAAGTGACAGCATCATTCACATTGAGCCAGCAAGGCAAGCATGTAAAGTAAATCCACAAATCTGTTTTAGCTTGAAATCATGGCGGCAGTGCCAAGCATCCCAATGCAGCTCCCTCCGAGCTGTTTCCAATCACTGATGTCAAGCTGGCAGTATTATAAAACGCACTATGCAGGTAGGTCCAACCATCTCATATGTGCAAAGATGCAAATAACAGAGACACATACAAAGAAAGCTAATAGAGGCAGGAGGCCTATGCAAAAGAATCATTTACACTGAGCCAACATGAAATTGGCAAAGTTTGTTTCAGCTTCAGTTCATGGTTTCGGTGCTAAAGATCTGCTACAAATTATGTGTTCAATCCAAATTTCAGCTCGGATATCTGGCTAGGAATAATATTAGATGCACTGTACCAGTAGGTTCCTTAACCACTTCAAGTCCGGACACTTTTACGCCCTTCCTGTCCAGGCCAATTTTCAGCTTTCAGTGCTATCACACTTTGAATGACAATTGGCGGTCATGCAACACTGTACCCATAAGAATTTTTTAGCATTTTTTTGAGGCAGATAAAGCTTTATTTTGGTGGTATTTATTCACCACTGGGATTTTTTTTTTATATATATAAATGAAAAAGTCCAAACATTTTGAAAAAAAAGTGTTTTTATGCAAATTTATAATCTTCACAAATCTTAGCCAACATTTATTCAGTTATCTTTTTAGTAAAAAAACAAACAAACTCGTTTTTTTAAAAAAAAAACTAGTAACTTAGTTTATAGCCAAAAATTCTAATTAAAAATTTTTTTTTAATTTTTATTTAATTTTTTTTATATTATTTGTTTTTTTTTTACATACTGTCACCCTAGCAGTACAGTGTCACCACAATTGTTTTTACACTGCTTGCTTTTACACCCATAAAGGCTGTAAAAGCAATAATTTCTCCTTCTCTCTGGCTGCATTCTTGCAGCCATTGAGAAATACTGAGTGAGCTGTGATTGGTCACAGCTTGTCATATGGTACAAGGTTGTTGTGAATAGCCTTGTACCATGTGACCTCTGTGATCATTCACAGATTTCACACATAGTAAGCAATGCTGTCAGAAGTGACATCTTGGTTACTACTCTGCATGTGATCACTGATTGGCCAATCAGTGATTACATGATCAGGACCTTGCACAGAGGTCCCGTACAACAATCGGTGTTCCACTGTGTCCAGAGGACACAGCGGGCATCGGATTGCAGTGCTGCGTGCTCCCAGAGAGCGCGCACAAGCAGGGAGGTCATTTATAAACGGCCACCGGCTCCTGGACTGCCACCGTCTGGCCGTTTATATACAATAGCTAGATGGGAAGTGGTTAAGCTTATATGCCAAGTTTCAGTAAATGGAGTCACACATTTAAGCAGCTATTGAAGACATGGGGCTTTACACCCCGGTCACATCGGGTGCAACTTGGCATGCGACTTGCAAATCACATGCCAAATTGACCCTACTGTTCGCAATTACAGCGGTTATGCAGGTGCAATTCCAACTTGGTCAGAGCCGCACCGATTTCTAAAGTAGTACATGTACTACTTTTGGTGCGATTTGCATAGACATCTGTCTTGGAAATCGCACCTGAAATTGGCATGTCCCCTGACTTTGAAATTGTGCCACTTATAGTGAAATTGCACAATTTCAAAGTCGGGCTTGATGTGACCAGAGTATTAAGGACTCATTCTTACATATTCAGGGGCAGGCCGAGGCACTAAGTCAATGAATTCATGTGTAGGGTGGAGCACCAAGACCTGTTAGTTTCACATAGAGGGGAGAGCAGTGAGAACAATGCAACAGTCACCAGTCTTCAGTGATTATAATGTGAGCTGTGAAGGATTTCTTTGCTCTTAAGCTAATATATTGATAAGCGACCCTATATTGGTTTTAATGTGAGTGCTCTTTTAAACAAATACATTTTATTTGGTTTTATATAAATGGTGAGCACTATGGCAATATTTTTTCTTCCTAAGCTGACTACTGGGAGTACCCTTATGCTGGCCACACTCAAGGAGAAGGCTCAGTCCTCCTTTAAAGCTTATCACAGCTATCAAGAGAGACCCTGTTTGCTTGACTTTTTATAATTTAACCGCTTCCCATCCTGCGATGTACCCGTACGGCGCTGAACTTTCAGTGCTTATATAGGGATGCTGCTGCAGGCATTACCCCAGTATCATTTTTTAGAGTGGAGTCTCTTGTAATAGCAATCAGAGCAGCTAACTAGCAGCTCAATTGTTATTGCAAGCATCAGAAGGGGTCATCCCCCCTCCTGACACCTTCCTCGGCTTGCTTGGGCTCTCATGTCTAACCTGGACACCCGAGCAACCATCTGGTGCATCCGCTGGCTGGCCAGACAGACAAACAAAGCCAAGATCAGCTTTGATCAGCTCTTCGTTATAGTAAACCAGCAGTGATGACCTAACATCACTTTTGGTTTACTCAGAAGTAAACAACGAAATTTAAAAAAAAAATAAAAAACAGTCAAAAACACTGATCTCTGTGTTTTGAATGCTTTTAAGTGCAGAGGAGAGATATGGGGTCTTATAGACCCTAGATCTCTCCCTAAAGAGTACCTGTCCGCACGCATATTGCTGTCACATAGATATTTACATTCCTTGTGACAGCATTAAAAGTGATTAAAAAAATTAAAGCAACAGTGTACAAAAAATATATAAAAAAAAAGTAAAGTGCCCCTGTCCACCTATACTCGTGTACAAACACAAATGCACGCGTCTGTCTCACACACACAAACAGAAATCGCCCCACACATGGGCATTAATTCTAGCACCAGTCCTATTCTGTAAATCTACACTAGTAACCTGTAAAGGCTTTTAAAGTGGCACATATGGATAGTAAAATGTATGTTGTTTGTCACGTTTTAAGGGAGTGTGCAGTGTGACTTGCTTGGTATGTATTTGCTCGGAGTAATATCATCTTTTATATGTTACAACAAAATTGCATTATGTATTGTGTTTTTTTGCATTCAAATTTTAAAAAGTGCATTTTTTCCCAAAAAAATTGCGTTTGAAAAACCTCTGCACAAATATTGTGTGAGATAAAACATTGCAAAACCCACCAATTCATTCTCTAGGACAGTGGTTCTCAACCTTTCTAATGCCGCGACCCCTTAATACAGTTCCTCATGTTGTGGTGACCCCCAACCATAAAATTATTTTCGTTGCTACTTCATAACTGTAATTTTGCAGTGGGAGGACTAGCGCCCCATCACTGATGTCAGTGGGAGGAATAGCGCCCCATCATTGGTATCAGTGGGAGGAATAGTGCCCCATCATTGGTGTCAGTGGGAGGAATAGTGCCCCATCATTGGCGTCAGTGGGAGGAATAGTGCCCCATCATTGGCGTCAGTGGGAGGAATAGTGCCCCATCATTGGTGTCAGTGGGAGGAATAGTGCCCCATCATTGGTGTCAGTGGGAGGAATAGTGCCCCATCATTGGTGTCAGTGGGGGGAATAGTGCCCCATCGTGGGCGTTAGTGGGAGGAATAGTGCCCCATCGTGGGCGTCAGTGGGAGGAATAGTGCCCCATCGTGGGCGTCAGTGGGAGGAATAGTGCCCCATCGTGGGCGTCAGTGGGAGGAATAGTGCCCCATCGTGGGCGTCAGTGGGAGGAATAGTGCCCCATCGTGGGCGTCAGTGGGAGACATAGTGCCCCATTGTGGGCGTCAGTGGGAGGAATAGTGCCCCATTGTGGGTGTCAGTGGGAGGAATAGTGCCCCATTGTGGGTGTCATTGGGAGGAATAGTGCCCCATTGTGGGTGTCATTGGGAGGAATAGTGCCCCATCATAGGTGTCAGTGGGAGGAATAGTGCCCCATCATTGGTGTCAGTGGGAGGAATAGTGCCCCATCATTGGTATCAGTGGGAGGAATAGTGCCCCATCATTGGTGTCAGTGGGAGGAATAGTGCCCCATCATTGATGTCAGTGTGGTGGAGGGGGGAATAGTGCCCCATCATTGGGGTCGGGGGGGGGAATAGTGACCCATCATTGGTGTCAGTTTGGGGGGGGATAGTGACCCATCATTGGTGTCAGTGGGGGGGGGGGATAGTGTCCCATCGTTGGTGTCGGTGGGGGGAGGAATAGTGCCCCATTCTTGGTGTCAGTGAGGGAAGGAATAGTGCCCCATCATTGGTGTCAGTGGGGGGAGGAATAGTGCCCCATCGTTGGTATTAGTGACACAAATGATGGGGCACTATCCCTTCCACTGACACCAATGATACTTACCTTGCTGACTCCTGCTCCAGCCTGGGCTTGCTCTCTCCCTCTCCCATCTACAGCCTGCATACCTGGCTGCAGCAGCAAAATTTGCACTTACCTGTCAGCTGTCTTCCTTCTCTGGCCTCTCTCTTCACTCGCTCCTGCAGCTCCCTCGATCTTCTTTGATCTCCGCGCACTGCCGCTTGGCTCCTCCTCTCCAAGCTCCACCTCCTCGCCGGTGATTGGCCGCCTGTGTGCCTCTCCTGAGCTACAGTTCCGGTGGCCAATCAGCGGCGGGGAGGCGGAGCTGTTGAGTGATCCCGGAGGTGTGGCCAGGTTACAGGGGCAGCATATCATCCCGCCCACAGATCGCCTGAGACAGGAGCGGTGTCTCGGTTCCTAAGACCATCGGAAATATGTGTTTTCCGATGGTCTTAGGCGACCCCTGTGAAATGGTCGTGCGACCCCCAGGTTGAGAACCGCTGCTCTAGGACCTATGCTTTAAACAATATATAATGTTTGTGGGTTATAAGTAATTTTCTAGCAAAAAATACTGGATTGTTACATGTGAACAAAAAGTGCCAGAAAATGCCCAAACTGGAGGTACATCAAAGAAAGGGAGTGTGTGCCCACAAGAGCTGGTTGGAAGTTTCTTCTATGACAAGACTAAAAGTGATTGAACTGATTGACACAAGGTTCACTTTATTAGTATATGTATCTTGTTTCGAAAGGTAAAAACATCACTATTTATTAAAACATAGCACACTTACATGTAAAAACACAGGGAAAGATTTACTAAAACTGGAACACTCAAAATCTGGAGCAGCTGTGAATGATAGCCAGTCAGCTTGTTCAATAAACTTTCACAATAAAAACTGGAAGCTGATAGGTTTCTATGCAGGGCTGCACCAGATTTTACCCTCTCCGGTTTTAGTAAATAACCCCATAGAGTACAACCTGAGTGAACCATCAAACAGCATAGATGTAACAGACCAGGATCAACAGGCAGAAGTAGATGATAGGAAAATGACAGAAAAAAGCTCGAAGAAAAAAAACAAGCAAACCTAGACACCAATAAAATATTTAATTTGTCCTCTCACTCTCTTACTCCACAAGAAACTTCACTTTTGAAAAAGGTTTGAATTTGGCCTCTCCCAACCCTCCCAATTCTTTTACATTGTTGAGAAATTTTTCCAAATTCGTATGCAAGCTTACTTTGAAACACTTTTTTTACATGAAGGAACTTTCTGCCTCTAAAACACCAAATGCTACTCCTGTCCCTGACAGTGAGCTGTTTGCTAATGAACAGGATGACACCACTGCACTGCATTACAGATACTATAGGAGCTATAGAGTGACATATCATCCAGTATTTCTCCTTCTTCCAAAGCTCCCCAATCCCCATTTAACCCCATGGATATTCCTGTGACGATCGCGGCATCAGACCCCAGCCCTTCTCACCAAACTTGTGACCGAAGGACTATCCAATCTAAAACCGCACTGTCACATGCGTAACAATGCCACGCCCAGCTGCACCCTGCACAACAATTTTCCAGCTAATTGACCACAATCGATGTACCTGCAGCCTGAGCGCGATTGTTACTGGGTCAGGTTAATTATGCAATTAACCCTTCACACTGCCACCATCTCCTTTTTGTACAGAGAAAGAGGAAACTAGGCAATATCAGCAATAACACAATGATGTTTGAATAATCGTCGGTATACCACTGTCACCGTAGGCAGCAATATACTGAAGTTTAAAACACACACACACAGTAGCGCTTTTCAGAGACAGGGGTTTTTTAGTTTGCATTAAAGAGCTTTAGAAACAGTTCAACACTTTCAGAAAGTAAGATTTATTACTAAAAGGTCAAAAGGGTGCAATAAAAATATTTACAGAAAAGATGTAGCCAGTATATATATATATATATATATATACGGAAAACAATGGCACAGCAAAGAGATAACATAAAGGAGTTTAGAGGGTTAAAGTACTTGCCAAAAGTCCTGGTTTAAGCATATCAGGTTTCATGAGCCAAAAGGATGCCTTATCTCCCAACCTTAGTTCCGATGTTAAAAAGGGAGAAACTTCAACTTTGCTCAACTCAGTTTAGCTTTTCTAGAAACTCCACAGGGTGTCTCCCTGACTCAGAGAACCAATCGCCTCATTTGGGGAGGGAGTTGTAGGTGGAGACTCCAGGCTATGACCAAAGCATGCACAAATTATATTAGGGTTCATAACTTACCCTGGACACATACGGTATAACATTCTATCTACAAGTAGATTAATACGCAGAATCTTCTGCTGAACGGTTAGATATGAAATATCCGCTTGAATGGTTACAGAGATATAATTTTCTGCTCTCCTGTATATGCCAGATAGGGGGTGTGATATACCAGGAGACTTGTCTTAAAGTCAGCCGTTCGAATATATGCTCCATGTTTATGTAATTATGTCCTATTTGAAGATATAAACTTATATGAAAAAGTGAGTTTTTAAATGTAAGTCTGTTTTTACGACTCCCTGGAATGCCTTTGAGCTCAGTGAAGGACTTGGTTTATGGCTTTACGAGCCCTCTCTAGCAAGAGTCTGGCAGACATCGGGGCACTTAGCTAGTGAGGTTTATAGCCATGACGCCCTCCCAATGAGTTTGCTGCCTGTAAACTTTGCGAACACACACTGACCACATTCCTGAGGGAGGGGGGAAATCAGAGGAGGGAGACTGATTTGGGAGGGAGAGATACAAAATGGAGGGGTTTGGAGCAACATGGATGGCCGAGTCCATCTCTGTGTGCATAATTGCTACAATTCCCATCATACACACTGAATGCAGGCCTCCTTCCACCTTTAACCCCACACATGCTAAGGAATCTTTTATTGATACCATCTACCAGGTTGCCTTTTCAGACATCCTTAAGCTCTGTGCTAACATCGAGTCATCCTACCCAACGTTTCACAATCTTTCCTCCTCTGTGAGAATGGCCCTCAAGGCGCTTGCTGTGATGACCAGTTAGTTATCAGGCAAGTGACCAAGGGATGTGTCATTGTGTCACAAAATATAAATGATTATTTGGCTGAGGCTAATAGGCTCCTTTCTGACACTACCACCTACAGTATCTCAGGCTCCCAATGAGAGTACATGAGATTGGACCCATACCAGATCCTTTCAGGAGCTGCAGGAGCTTTTTGGACTATATTACACCCCCTGGTTCTGTTTTGTGTTCAAACTGATCATGTTTGATTATCATACAAGGAGTGCTGTGTAAGTGGTGCATGCCAACATGTGCACACCTACTTTCTTTCTATGTATCTTGTTTCACATATTTTTATTAATGTTCACTTTGGTCTTTGAGTACTTATATATGTTTGAATTTTTATACTTTGGGTACCATTGTTATTCTGATGTTAACAATAAGTGTGAGAGGGATAATTTATGATTTGTTATAACTAACACATGTCTTTGGAGTACGGAAGGAAACTGGAACACCCAGAGGAAATCTACACAAGCACAAGAAGAACATGCAAACCCCATGCATCTTGTGATTTTTTTCAGTATGTAGTACATCAAAGAGACAGTACATCAGTTACTATGTTGTTACTTTAGAAACAAAAATTTTTATTATTCACTTGTGTATCAATGCAGACCCAGGAGATCACCAACAGACAAGAAGTTGCAACACCAAAATTATGATTCCACTTGTAATGATTGAACTGTTGTTTGGTTTGCTTTGAGCAATTCTCTGAATTTCAGCATGTGGCCATCTTTGAATAAAGTTACCTTTTATTTACAATTGTCTACAGAACATCAAGGAAGTTATCAGACTCAGGTAGGAGCTGTGCCCACCCACTTACCTGTTAAAGCTTACACTGATAGGTGCTCTACTTACATATATCTTTCAAATGTATTTTTAATCTTATTTTATAGAAACAGATACTATTCTGGTATATATATTTGAATAGACTGCAAAAACAAGGTAGAAGTTATTGCAATAAATTGAAGACATATCTTTAAATCTCTAACATTTCTGCTAAAAAAATGTAGTAAATCAGTTTAAGATTCTGTAATTGATGCTATGGTATCCTAGAAAAATGATTTATCATGAATTTAATAAACATAGATCTGTTTTTCTTATCCATTCAATGAAGTTGATATATAATTAGATGTCTTTTGTACATAAAATAATTCAGTTGGAAGGTGTTGTATGATGAAATTGGATACAATTTAAATGCTAATTTGCTTATTAAACTTTTCGGCTAAAACATTCACCATCAGCAAACAACAAAAATGTTCTATTTGATTTTTTTTCCCTTCACTTTCATTTCCTTTCCTTGTCCTTGCCTTTCGCTTAAGGCCAACTCAGACTTCGGCATTTTGGTATGTTGTTTTAACACACGTTAATTATTGTACATTTTTTGCAAACTAAAGTGGAAATGTACTCTCTTACTAAAAATTTATTATTTTTCAATTGTAAATATACCTTTTTTCCTTTTTTTAAACTGTTCTTTACATTTCTTCAGTTACAGTCATGGCTACAAATATTGGCACCCCTGCATTTCTGTCAGATATGCAGCACTTCAGTCCAGAAAAGTCTTGCAATGACAAATGTTTAAGCATCCTCATGTTGATTTCTTTTGTTTGTGTTGGTATGATGCAAAAAGTGAAGTGGAGAAACAAAAAGCTAATTCTGACACATTTCACGCAAAACCCAAAAAAATGCACTGAACAAAATTATTGGCACCCTCAATTGAATATTTGGTAGCACACCCCTTGTAAAAAATAATTGAAATTAACCACCTCCTGTAACAATCAATGGGTTTCTTGCACCTCTCTACTGGAATTTTGGACCACTCTTCTTTCACCATCTGCTCCAGGTCTCACAAATCGAAAGGGTTTCTTTTTCCAACTGTTTTGAGATCTCTCCACAGGTGTCCTATGGGACTGAGATCAAGACTCATTGCTGGCCAGTTCAATTCTCGCCAGTGCTTTGTCTGAAACCATTTTTGGGTGCTTTTTGATGTGTGCTTTGAGTCATTGTCCAGCTGTAAGACTCGTGACCTCTGACAGAGATCCAACTTTCTGACACTGGGCCCTACATTGCACCCCAGAATTCTTTGGTAGTCTTCAGATTCCATAATGCCATGCACATGGTCAAGACATCCAGTGCCTGAGGCAGCAAAGCAACCCCAAACCATCTGTGAACCTGCACTGTGTTTGACTGTAGGGACTGTATTCTTTTCTTTAAAGGCCTCATTTCTTTTTCTAAAAACAGTAGAATGATGGGCTTTACCAAAAAGCTGTAATTTTGTTTCGTCTATCCACAGAACATTCTCCCAAGAGGATTTAAGGCTTCCTCAGGTAAGTTTTTGGTAAACTCCAATCTGCCTTTTTTTATGTTTCTGTGTCAGCAGTGTGGTCCTCCTGGGTCTCCTACCATAGCATCCCTTTTCATTCATATGGCAATGTCTACTGCGAGCTGATACAATTGTCTGTGTCTGAAGGTCAGTTTAAATTTGTCTGGAAGTTGATTGAGGTTCTTTATCCACCATTCAAACAATCCTTTGTTGCAATCTTTCATCAAGTTTTCTCTATCATTCATGTCCAGGGAGATTAGCTACAGTGCCAAGGGCTGTAAACCTCTTGAAAATTTTGCGCACAGTGGACACAGGAACATTAGGATCTCTGGAGATGCACTTGTAATCTTGAGATTGTCCATGCTTTTTCACAATCTGTGTTCTCAAATCCTCAGACAATTTTTTGCTGCTCTTTCTCTTCTCCATGCTCCATGTGGCACACATAGATACACAACAGAAAGGTTGAATCAATTTTTCACCATTTTACCTGGCTATCAGTGTGATTTCTATATTGTCAGCACCTGTTAATTGATACAGGTGAGTTTGATTTACAGGAGCATATCAAACTTGGAATGCAATTATTTCTTACAATTTTGAGAAGGTGCTAATTATTTTGTCCAGTCTATTTTTGGGGTTTGTGTGCAATGTGTCAGATTTGGCTTTTTGCTTCTCCGCTCTTTTGTGTCATACCAATGCAGACAAAAGAAATAAACATGAGAATGCCTAAAAAATTGTAATTCATTATCTGACAGAGATGCTGGAGTGCCAATATTTTTGGCTGTGACTGTATCTCCTAGGTCCCATACCTAGAAAAATGATGTCATACATCCCAGAAGTCTTCAGGAGGGGTTTTCATAGCTAATCCCCCCCATGCCTGAGCTAAGGGCATATGGATTCCTGCAAGTAAATGCTACACGAATCATCTGACCTTACTCCATAGCCAGAAATGCTAGGGGTGTTTCTTAAAGTTATTTTTCAGCAAAATTAAGCATGGAGACATGGACGGATGGGTGCCTTTGCTTTGCATATTAACAATGATTTAAATAGTATATTTGGTTTGTGGTGCCCAGATGCAATGTATTACCACTTTAACCACTTGCCAACCACGCTATAGCTAATTTAGGCTACAGCACGGTTGTGCAGTTCTGGAAGGGCGTCATATGACCCCTTCCTGTTCCAACATGACTGCGTACCAGTGCACAAAGCAAGGTCCATAAAGACATGGATGAGTGAGTTTGGGGTGGAGGAACTTGACTGGCCCGATAGAACATCTTTGGGATGAATGAGGCTCCATGTGCATTGGGCATTTTAACCGGTTCCCGCCTGGCCAATAGCACAAAGGCGGCCAACAAAACACCTCGTCCCTCCAGGTGGACGCCATATGGTGTCCTTTCAGGCACATGCAGTGCGCCTGCCTGCAGGGCCTCTCTGTGGCACAATCTATCACTGGCCGTGTACCTCGAACACGGCCGATGACAGATCTGTGTACCGGCCCCATTTCCAGTACCATATGACCTGCTGTGACCAATCACAGCAGGTAACATGAGAGTTGTATACAATGGATGACTTCCTTTCATGCCAATAATCCCACATAAACATAAAAACCTTGATGTTTTGTGATATCAAGCAAGGAATGGAAACAAAGTAGCTAACTGTACAAATCCTGGAGGTCTTTTAGAAGAATGCTACATTTTAGCTTGAAGCAGTCCAATGTTCACTGACTTTTGGCTCAAGTCTAAATTATCGCTGCTGTAACAGGTGTGTGATTTGTTGTTGCAACAATACCCGGAAAACAAAAACCTTATCTTTTACCTCGCATAGTACAGAGCCAACAATTCATCACCAGAGCTCACATTCCATGGCACAGGAGATATTCCTATATTGCTGACATCAGCCTACCACTACTAAGGGAGAACGCCAGGTCCAGGGCGACCCAACCGGCTCTATATCTGAGAGGCTTCCACGGTGGTACTCGGGGCTATCACTAGAGACGACTACTGACCAGACCAATACCAAGAGGGGGAGAGTCCGTTATAAGCAGTTCAGCTCATCCATCCCATCCCTGAGGGGGACCTCTGGTTATTGATTATATGCGTATACAAAGATATGCATCTGGTGAGTGTGTATTTTAGCTACCGTATTTTTCGCTCCATAAGACGCACTTTTTTCCCCCAAAAAAAGGGGGGGAAATGTCAGTGCGTCTTATGGAGCGAATAAAAAGCGGCCGGTCCGGTATTTCTGCCGCCACCATGTCAGAATACCAGGCCGGCTGCTCAGCTGTTCTCTCCTGCAGGGCCTTACCTGTTCCTCGCTCCAGCGCTGCACAATCTTCCCGCGCTGGCTTCTGTGACAGCCGGGTGCCCACTGCGCATGTGCTGCGCTTTGTGAATGATCCGGTGTCTTCTGGGACACATGACTGGTCCCAGAAGGCGCCGGGCCATTCACAAAGCGCAGCGCTTCTTGCGCATGAGCAGTGGGCACCCGGTTGTCACAGAAGCCGGCCCGGGAAGAAGAGGGAAGGACAACTCCGCGGAAGTGGGAGCGGGTACCTGTCAAATTCAGGTACCCACTCCCCCTCCCTCCCCAAAGGTCAGCAGTCTCTGGTCATTCCCTGCACTGTCTACAGTCTCTGGTCATTCCCTGCACTGTCTGCAGTCTCTGGTCATTCCCTGCACTGTCTGCAGTCTCTGGTCATTCCCTGCACTGTCTGCAGTCTCTGGTCATTCCCTGCACTGTCTGCAGTCTCTGGTCATTCCCTGCACTGTCTGCAGTCTCTGGTCTTCCCCTGCACTGTGTCCGCAGTCTCTGGTCTTCCCCTGCACTGTGTCCGCAGTCTCTGGTCATCTCCTGCACTGTGTCCGCAGTCTCTGGTCATCCCCTGCACTGTGTCCGCAGTCTCTGGTCATCCCCTGCACTGTGTCCGCAGTCTCTGGTCATCCCCTGCACTGTGTCCGCAGTCTCTGGTCATCATCTGCACTGTGTCCGTAGTCTCTGGTCATCTCCTGCACTGTGTCCACAGTCTCTGGTCATCTCCTGTACTGTGTCCGCAGTCTCTGGTCATCTCCTGTACTATGTCCGCAGTCTCTGGTCATCCCCTGTACTGTGTCCGCAGTCTCTGATCATCTCCTGTACTGTGTCCGCAGTCTCTGGTCATCCCCTATACTGTGTCCGCAGTCTCTGGTCATCCCCTGTACTGTGTCTGCAGTCCATTGGTTCAGAATATTTTTTTTCTTGTTTTTCGCCTCTAAAACCTAGGTGCGTCTTATGGTCAGGTGCGTCTTATGGAGCGAAAAATACGGTATTCTATCACCTCGCCACCTGGAACGTTGAAGTCACTAACATCTGTAACCATCACCTATCACAGACTGTCACCATTTTATACATTTATTTTAACATATTGTGATTTTATGCTCGATCATATGTTCAGCTGGTTTATGAATTGGAAGTATTAATCTGCATTTATTTTAGCGCTGCACTTTCTTTTTAAGTATCCTATGAGGTTTTATTCTGGTTACCTTTTTTGTGCTTTTAGCTGATATACTATTACTAAGCGCTCCCTGATTATATTGTTTTATTCTGCACATTTTATTATTATTTATTTACTACAACACTATATGATTTGGGTGTTTATATTTTATTTTTTATGGTCTTTATATAGTGGCAGCTTTTTTTACATATAGATTGCATTTGGTATGATACAATAGGTGTTGATAACACTGTTCAACAAATTTTTATTTTTTGCCAGTTTTGGAAACAAAAGGATCCATTTCTTAATGAATTTCACATTCTGAGTTCAAATATAACAATGAAATTTGTCAATTGGCTCTAGTTTTTCTGTAAACGGAAAGTTTTCTACTATAGGCGTAATGACTACATAATGCACAATAATTATATAGATAGATGTCTTTCCACAAATATAAAGCAAGTGATATTGACTACATAACAAAGCCTAAATGGCATAATATATTGCATAGGATTACCAAGAAAAATTATAGCCATAAGCTAAGTTGAATCATTTTAATACTTAGGATTCTCACTAGTTTTGTCTTCAGTTTGTGTCGGTTTTGCTTCTCTTGGCTTTTCTCTTGTATTCGAGGAAAGGGCTATCTCTTACAACTGTCCAGCAATAGTCAGCAAGCATTGATGGGCTCCATTTACCTTGATATCTTCTTTCCATAGCTGCAATGTCTTGATGGAAGCGCTCTCCGTGTTCATCACTCACTGCTCCACAGTTTGGTGGGAAAAAATCCAGATGCGAATGTAGAAAATGAATTTTTAGAGACATGTTTTTAGAGAATTTTTAGAGACATTTTTAGAGACTCTCCAAATCATTGGCACAGCGAAAGGCATAGATGCCTTTTTTCCATTCAACCATTGCTCCAGTGCCGTCCCACAAGAATTGCAGCATATATGTGGTGCCCAGCTCTTGTCCTGGTCTCCTATCTTGCAGCCAAAATACAAGTTGTAGGCTTTCTTAATCATTCCTGTTATCCTCCTTTTTTGTGAGATAAAAGTTATTTCACCGCAGATATAGCAGAAATTATCTGCTTTATTCACACAAGTTCGAGGCATTACTGAGTAGCCTATATAAGCATAAAACGAAATGTAAAGACGATGTCGAACTACAATCAGCTACAGATACTGCAGCTTTTATGCAGTGAAGTGATGCAATTAAAGGCTAATATTGCATCATCTCAGTATACATGCAATTTTCTATTGGTCACCAGTATCAATTGCGCAATATGCACCTGAAGTTGCATCATAATTTTGAATGGCTTACGTCATTAGATGGGTGAATATATCATGGAAACTAGAGCCAATCAACATTTTTTAGGGTCATTTTCATTTTCAGCAACCCAAAATTATGTAAGATTAGCTAATTTTATGCCCAAAACTTTTTACCTGTTGAACAGTGTAATTGTCACAATCATATTATCACATTTATCTTTCTTTTGGAGTGATTCATCCCTACCCAGCACATTCAGCTTTTAGATGGGGATCCCCAACTAACAGGTGATTGTAAACAAAGGGGTGAAGAAAGTGAATAAAATGGTGTGGGGTCCCCTCAAAACTCATTCTAGGCCCTTCATGTCTGGTATGGATTTTAAGGGGCACCCCCACAAAATTTTGACATAGGCTCTCCTCCCAAATTTATTTCCAGACCCTTAACCAAAAATACAGCCTGGCTGGCCAGAAAAGGGGAGACAAAATTGCACACCCCTCCTGAACCATACCACACCACATTCCCTCAATATGGGTTATCTTATGTTTATGAGGACAAGGACCTCTTCCCCACAGCCCTGGCCAGGTGACTGTGGGGGTCTGTGGGTGGGGGCGTATTACAATCTGGAAGCCCCCTTTAGAAATAAGAGGGCCCAAAAATATGGCTTTTGGTCTTTTGACTTTAACACATTTGGACATTTTATACACGCACTTATAAAGAATATAAGAAACATATTAAAAAAAATAAGTGAATTTTTATGTAAATTACATTGATTTATTCCCCTGCAGTAAACGATTGGTGAATGTCATATACATAAATATGTACATATACTTAATATTTATAAACATGTCTGCTGTTACACCAAATCTTCAGGTTAAAGTTGAACTTTACCCATAACAACTTATAAAACGAATGTTCTTTAGCAAAGAACAAACTGTACATTCCACATTAATAATTATGGTACCAAAATTAATGTGTGCTGTAAATTGCCTCTAGCATTGTTCCTTTTTCTTCTTACTGGAGGCTGCCATTTTGCTGAAAAAAGAGCCCCTGAGCAGCAGTAAATCTTTAGGCTGTCAGCAGATTGGCCTCTAGTGACTCTTGAAACAGTGTCAAAAATTGATAGCAACTGAGCATGTGGAGAGCAGGGAAAGACTGTGTATTACTAGATTTTAAACAGTATAGGCACATATTTTTAAAGTTTTACATAGCTGTACCTGAAAAAGGAGCCAACCTGAAGTGATCTAGCAGGACTAAAAGTATATGTAAACCCTCACCTTGTAAAACAACCCATTCAGTTTAAAATAGAAATGAAATACAAACCATTTGTGTATAGATGGAGGAGAAACAGCAGCACACTGAAATTCCCATTGAATGGCTGTGCAGTAGGGAGGGTTGTCAGAACAAGTCTGATCACAGAAAAATAGCTGTGCTGTCCCTCCTTGCAGATCCTGCTGGGTATATGGAAACAGATGTGTCCACAGGGCTAGAGGAGCTGGAAAGGATCCTGGAACTGCTTGTGGTCAGCTTGGAATGCATGCGAACAGTGGAAGTGAAGTCAGCTGGAGCAGAGAATGGTGCAAACGTGGCTATGAATTACAGAGCATGCATGCTCCTTACCCAGGCCATGACCGATGCCAGCAGCAGGGACTCGTGAGGACAATAAATCCCAGCAGTACTCCAGAGCCACCAAGAAATGCGATTTTCACATATAATCAATAGATTTACAGTATACAAAAACAGTAATACTGTTAAAATCAATACTACCAAACATTAACAAAATTGTTTTGCTTATAGAGGCTCAATTCTAAACTCATGTAATAGAGTTGTGAACATAGAATGTAAAAAAACACAGTAAATATTGGTCTCTCACTGTAGTGAAGCAATTGGATTGTACAGAGTTCACAATGTAGAAAAACTGTTGTTGATATGGTAGATCCCTCCCCTTCCTCTTATAACAGAAGCAGAAAAGAAATCTATGAATGGGAAATGAACAAATGAGTCTGCAGCAGGGTCTTCTCATCCTTTCATTACTTTCCATTCACACTTGGATCATTTTTAACCCTTTCACCGCCCTCTTCTCTTACACATCTGATTATCAGCCTACCTCTTTATTGACCTGTATATTAACCCTTCACCTCCCTTACCCTCCCTACATTTTTGCACATTATCCATTTCATGTCTATCCTGTAGCTATTTGGGACCTGATGAGTATCCTCCTCACCTCCTCCTCCCTCTATGTATGATCTGTTCAATAAAGTGTTAGTGCACCTTTACAAAGTTCCATCCTTAACCCCCTAAATACCAGCATTTTTTCATTTCCAAAGCAGTAGTACTGCCTTCGCATTTGTTTTTCAACGGAAAGAGAGGGAGACAGTTTCTTTTACACTTTTGGTCTTTTTTTTCTTTTTATAGTACAAAGTAATGAAAACCCAAATTGGTTAATAAATACCAAGAAAGCTCTTTCTGTTTAAAAAAATGGAAAAACTATAATTTGAGTGTACAGTTTTGCATGACAAAGTAGTTGTCAGTCACATTATTACAGCACAGAAAACTGAAAAATGGTCTCGTAATGAAGAGGGTATTACAGGCTCGTATGCATGTGGTTAAGCAGATTATTTGTCAAGCTCTTACATATCTGAATTTAAAGTTAGTAGAACATGAAAATTCCAAGTATTTGGAAGAACACAAAATGCGTCTCAAAAGCATGATGAGTTTTTCTTTGCTTCATTTGTCAGAAATAATTGAAGAAGGGTTAGAAAGATTGAAATTATCTGTGGCAATAATGTTGGCTATTTTTGATGCATACTACAATTATGATGGAGAACATAGTAGTATTTAACCATAATGCCTTTTCCACTTCAGAGTTTGCTAAGTGTTCAGATAGATGGTATAATTGTAATTCCTTGTGCTTTATCCATGTTAGGGGCCCATTATGTTGTTCTGCCTTTTAAATATTGAGAGTGTCATGCAAGTGCTATGCAAGTAGAACAGCAATCGCTTCAGTTTTTAATTTGAATGCTTCTAAATTGCCCAATTTTCTTTGACATTTTTAGTGAACTAATTTGTTATGTTCTTAAATTTGTATTCTATGTACTTTGTCCATATACAGTCTGTATTTGTGAAATCCATGATGTATAGTGTATTATATATTAAGGTACCAGACACCTACACATCACATGATTCTTTATAGTTGCATGTATGTATGTATGCAACCTGAAATTTATGTGAAGTAAGGAAGGAGGCTCTATCCCCATTTGCTTTGCAGACAGTAACCTGACATACATTAGCTCCAAAAATTACAAGTGAGGCTCATGAAGCTATCTTCCAGTCAGAGACAAAAAATTTACCCAAGGCAGTCCAAGCAGTGGCTGCACATTTTTTTTTTCAGGACAAAGGTAAACAATTCTGTTTGGTAGAAAGAATAGTGCAGCACTAAAACAATAAATCAGAGTTCAATGTATACAACAGTATGTGTGACTAAAAGTGCCAGGTAACTGGTAGGATCAATGGTGGTGCTCCGTGAGAAATAGCAGAATTACACACTCACCAGATGCGTAATAGTTATACGCATTAAGTATCACATCTAGGGATTTCCTCATCAGATAATGGTCTGGTCAGGCATAGGTACTCATCCTTCAGTGTGGTAATCAGCAAAAAGCCCGGGAATCAGATTAATTGGATCCAGGTACCAGAGGTCCCTTTAAGGGATAGGTAGAAGAGGGTGCCTATTTACAGGATATCTTCCTTCTCTGGGTCAGGCGACTGGATCTCAGTAGTGGGAACTGCAAATAAATATTCCTCAAAAGGAGTCGGGAAAGGATGCCCATAGTGTAGTACTTAAAGTATTAGGAAAAAATGGTGTTTGCAAACATAAAATATCGATAAAAACAGCATCACGGGCGTAGGGATGAACTAACCCTCTAAAATCAAAGATGGCCACTGGGCCTCCACATGGCTCTGGCGGCTTAGCGTCACAACGTCCTGGCTCCTCCCTACGCGTTACGTGCGCACGCACTTCATCAGAGGAAGAGAAGAATGGTGATGAATGATGAAATATTCTATTTATTCTGTGTATAAGGTTTTTTGGTTACCTTGAGTGCTTAGCTGCAGATTGGATAGAGCTCACTTTTTTACCTTTTAATAATTCTGCTTGGTGTTTAGCTGCAGAAACCTCAAATGAAACAATTCAATTTTTTTTTCCTTTTAAGCTTAAGCATTTGCATTGAAGCTTTCTGCATTTAAATAATTTAAAAGCAAAATATATTACATACTCTAGAACACCTGAGGCATTACATGTATGCTGCAATCATGTAATTTATGGGAAACATATTTTAATCTTGTTTTAAAAAAACAAAAACTATCAAATATAACTAAATGCAAAACTTTTTTTAGCTTTGGACAGGGCAAAGGTGGATTAGAATACCTGTCTGGTTTTTATTTCTATCTCTGCCCCGTGAGAGGGATTCACCCTCTCTATTTGTCCTGTTTACTATTATCATTGAAACTAAAAGAAAATCCCAAATTTTGGGTTGTACCCAGAACAGTAATAGAGCGAAAACCTTCCAATGGGGACACTGGTTCTGGTGACTTGAAGGGCCCTAAGAGATTCTCTTAATTTGCAGGGATTTATTTTCACTTTCTGTTCTGCCTACAGAACAGAACGTGAAGGGAAAGCTCCCCAAAGGGACACAGATGACGAAAAAACCCTCCCTTACTCTATCCAAAATGAAAAAACGTTTTGCCTATAGTGCTACTTTAAAAATAAAGCATTTGATAGATAAAGCATTTGCAAGATACCAGTAAATTGTATTTTTAAATGTGGGACACACCCACTAGTACATTTTGGGGTTAATTTACTAAAACTGGTGAGTGCAAAACTGGTGCAGCTCTGAAACCAATCAGCTGTTAGAAGCTGATTGGCTACCAGGCATAGCTGCACCAGATTTTGGTCTCTCCAGTTTTAGTAAATCAACCTCTTGCATGGTATTGACTACTAACATAACAGGGTATGGTAAACATTAGATAAAGCTGTACCTGGATGTTATTTTACTACTCATAAGTAGGCAGACTGATATACAGTATTTGTGATTGATAGACTTCTAAAGTTCAGACATCTACATTTTGCAGTTCAGTTCTTTCAGCTTTTGTAATAAATGTATTTCAAAAAGTGCAAAAATGCCATAACTTCTGTCATTCTAGGCTCTGCATAGATTCATTGCAGTAGGAATCTCCATGTAGGGTTGTAATCCTGAATACAGGGTCTCAGTATTTTTCTGTGTGGATGAGTTGTCTATTGTAAGACTGGCATAAATATTTTCATCCTGGTATGCTAACGAAGATTGTTTTACTTCGTAAAATAAAAAGAGAAACTCGTAAGAGACTCTATAATTTGGCACAGATGCAGTGGTGAGTGTCTCACCTTCACCTGGTGCAACCTAAAACAGAACATCCATCTGCTGAAAAAATTAATTAACTTGAAACTGAACTTACATACTGACATTATGTGACAGAAGTACACATTTCTGCATTTAAAAATTGATCTAGACTCAGGCAAACTCATCCTTCAAGCAATGTACTGTAAGACAAGTCAGTTGTAAATGATAAATCATTTTCAGTAGCCATTCTGCAGCTGCTTCTTTGTATGGACATCCTTTGTCATCCATTCTGAAGTACTGAGTACTGGCTAAAAGGTGACCACCATAGCAGTGGAGGCACACACTATCTCTAGTCAGCTTTCCTTGTTCTTAGCTCTTGACTCCTGATATCACCATCAATGCAAGCCAGGGATCAGAGGCAATAGTGGATTTTGGAGAGCCTAGAAAAAGTGAGGGTCACAATTGTTAAAGTACTATGATGCTTCTAATTAGGAATGATATGCTAAGGATATTTTTCACTGCAGTTTTGCCACATTAAATTGTGCTAATTGATATCTGTTAGCCAACCAAACATTCTTCCTACCAGAACAACAACCCTTCTGCTTGAGGCTTTAACTTTTTTCCATCTTGTGTCCATCTCCATGCTAGAAGCCTTTTCAAGATATTTCTGGCCATCAACCTTTATATCCCAGGGAAGGACTGTCCACACAAAAAGATAGAGTTGCTGCATTTTACTGATGTTACTTTAAGATGGCATTTTGTCAGTCACATATAGTGGACAACCCACAGCAGTCACATGTAAAAGCAGCACACAGTAGATTTTAGTGACACATCTTTCCTGACTCAGTCACTCTACTTTCTGCAGTCAATAGTACTCACTCATAGAGCTCAATGCTCCTTACAGGTAGTCTCCTGAGACAGGATCACTGTAGTAACCTCTGGCTTGGGTACACATTTACAAGCTCCTTCATGAGGATAGCCTCAATCCAGGGAACACTTGGTCTGGCCTAAAAATCTTTTTTCAATCCACTTTAGCCTTCACCACCATAAGAGACAAGATAACTACAGCTGGTTCTTCTCAGTACAGGTCTACATCTCCCTGTCCTCCATCCCTGTCCAGGGCCTCTATTTAGTCTGACTACATCTTTATGCTGGTGGGGTCTCTGGCTCTCATGCCCCAACTATAGTAAGGCTCCTCCTAACCTGTCATATATATGGGCACTAACTCACTACAGGGAGAGTTCTAGTTAAAAAGGACCTAGTTCCTGCTTACAATTTTCTCTGTTACCACTTACTATTCTGGGACAGAGCTACCAGGAGCCACTAGCTAACTGCCCCTGCTTACAAGTGTGTGATATCAGTGTAGCACAAAGTGACCAATCAGACTTCTAGATAACAAGATACCTTCCCTGGTAAGTATTGACCAGTGAGTCCTGTTGCTTCATTAACACCTTCCCACATTTTATGCCAGCACACCAAGGGAATAGGATGGTTAAGATCCAATATCTATTTTTGCATGTATAAGCAAGAGCCTTCCATAAGGGGAGAGAACTCTAAAAGTATTTTATATAAAGTGGAAATCAGGTGTAGCTGAGTAGGTCCTTGGGCACATGTGGATTCAAAACTAGTTGGGTGGTGTAGGGCTAGTGGGGGTTGTAGAGTAGAGAAAAAATGTCTAGACACCAGGTTGATGAGATGGTATAATAATTAAAGCAGCTGCAAGTGCCCCAGGAAACATGTGCAGATGAGATAAGCTATCAAGTAATGCAGGATTATACAACACAGTAGTAGTTAAGCAACTTCTGGGTATGATCCAAGTAAAGAACAGGAATATCCCCCCCCCCAATATTGGTACAGGACTTTCAGGGCACCTTAGTGAAACACTGAGGTAAAATACAAGTGATCTTTATTACAACATAGCAAAGTCATGCATTTTGACCAAATCTTACAAAAAAGTATATCACAATTACTACATCCTCAAAAACATAGGGCATGTACTTGATGTATGTAAAGCATTCTCTTTTTCCCACTGGAACTTCTTTGGTGGGATACCGAACACGTTTCATATCACTATCTTTCATCAGAGGTACATTATAGAGGAGGATGGTAAACATGGATTTATCCTATATCATTATTATTATTATACAGTATTTATATAGCGCCAAAGGGTTTGCTCAGCGCTGTACAATACCAAGGGGGACAGAACATGAGACAAAACAGTAACAATACAATACACGAGGGGTTCGAGGGCCCTGCTCTTTCGAGCTCACAATCTAGGAGGGAGGGGAAGTGGTACAGGAGGAAGTGGCTGTGGGGGATGGAGTGGTGGGAGAAGTGGAGGAGTATATACATATAGCTGTATCAGAGGTAGCCATATTACAGTTAAAAGCAGTCTGTCATTATCTGACAAGTAGGTCACCAAGTGTGTTAATGGTCCCCAGCTGTTCCAGAAAGTCCCACACTGAGGTCGCCCCACGTCAGCCCAATAATACATTATAGAGCATCATTGGACACCCGCAGGGGATTTTAGAGATCAACACTCTGAATGATACACTAGCTTGGTGCAACTTGGCTGGGGCTGACTTGAGGTGACCTCATTCTTCATTCCACTTGCTATTCTTTTTTATTTAAACTGCTGTTTTGTGACTTGGTCATGGGAAATTTGTGTTGTGGATGTTTTCCAAAATTGGAGATGGAAAAAAATTAGGAAAAATGTAGAGAATTTGCCTGTTGCATTCACTCAGGTTTTCTTTTTCCAATCTAACAAAAATCTAATTGTTTTTCATAGATATTATTGTGTAATATTGTTTTTTACTAATAATATATTGTTTAGCACGAGCATTCAGAGAAAACAGAACGTAACATGCACACATTTTGAAAACAGCATAATATAACAGATATAAAGACTGCACTTTCCCAAAGGAAGGGTTTTTATAACATTTATTACATTTGAAATAGAAGCTCTTGCACAAATTTGTGGGACAGAACAGCAATTTTTGTTCACATAAATGCTAAATAATTAACTTGCTTGATACTATTATATCATCTTGCCAGTGTTTGGATACAGTATGTAAGAGAAAAACAATGTTTTGTCCATCTCTAATCTTTGTAAAAAAAAGTAGGCAAAACAGGTGCTAATATAGCTGGAAATATCCTCCATTTGTGAACAAGCAATTGTAAAAACATTGAATGTCCAAGAGCAGCAAGAGAGTCTATACTATATATTAGTTATTGTAGTGGTTCTTTGATAAATAATCTTTGTTAAAGAAGCTGCTTCATATCTCCCATTACATTTGCACTTTCTGATATCACCACACATTAGGGCAGTTGCATTGAACAAGTTCCTGCAAAATTCTGTAACTATCCAAGATCCGCAACCATGGAAAATACTCACACATGTCTCTTCTTCGAGAACTCCAGGAAAACTACCCATTTCTGATCATGTGTGGTCTTGGCTTCTAGACTATTTTAATAGAATTACTATACTAATCACATGAAAATCCTTATGTTATCAAACAAGAAAAATTTTCATCATGTTCCTTAAGAAACCTTTGTCTGAACTATCATGATCAGATGTTGGAAGCTGTGTACTTATGATTAGATTTCGCCTGATTTTCTTATTGTGTGTATTGGGCATTAGCATGCAGCCCAGGGAACAAAGTTTCCTCTGCCATTGGAAGCTGTTGCTTTTCACAAAGGTACACGTACTCACAAAACAGTCTATATACTTGACAATATAATAATTTAATGCAAACATGCAACAAAGTTTGCTTGATATACAAGCCAACTCATCAGAACAACACAAAATGATAAATGTAATGTGCAGAATTCATATCAAGTAAAGTATTCTATGTGCTGCATATTGCTCTCAGCACTTTTTGCTTTGCATTGCTTAATGTATAAGGTCTTTAATACAAATACTAATGAGTACCCTGTGGAAGTATGTTGGCATAATTGCATTATTGAAATTATATAACTAAAGAAGTTCACCATTTGTTTTGTAACCTAAATATAGTATCTGTTTGTGGTCATCTAACAATATTTCAGGTTTAGTCCACAGAGAAGCCCAGAGCTGTCATAACATTTATACAAAAAAAATAGAAAAATATTTTCATCATTTTTTCTACATTTTCTGCTGGTATTATGTTTATAAAATGTTTTGAAATGTCTACCATATTCATTATAGCACATAATTAATCACCACATACTACTTATCCTGACAGTATTTTGCCTGTGAGAAATGTATGGCTAAATTAAAGTTCACAAGCTGCATGCTTCTTATCTGTTGAGATTCATTTAAAATGCTGTTGCACATGTAAACCATAAATGGAAATCATGCATTATGAAAAAAATCTATATTATTCCAAAGATATATACATTTATAAGGCAATACTTTGTAAAATGTTGTACCTAATAAATAGGTTGTGTAAAAGAGCTGATATTACTTGCTTCTCTTAAAATATTTGACTAAAGTTGAACTCTAGCCCAAAATTGCATCAAAGTTTCACTACTGTTTGATGGGCCCAGCATGACACAAACCAGTCCCTTTGTTTTTATTATCTTTTTCTAATTTCTTCTTCCAGTTCACTGACAGTTTTCCCCTCTGTAGTGACACGAGTGAAATAAAACCAGTTAAAAGAAAGAGGTGAAATTTTCTAAAACATGATAGTCCAACTGCATTACATGGAATTTTAGATAGCTACAGTCCAGTTAAGAAAATGAATCACATTCAATCAAACTAATTCAAGGCAGCAACTCGATCTTTGTATATAGCAAAAATATTTTTTTTTCTACACTTCTTTTTCTTGTTTTATTTTTTTTTACAGGTTTTTATATTTTTTTCATCATAAGGTCATTCCTGCCCTAGTCAGGCAAACACAGGCAAGGATGGCAATGCAAACTGAGTACCCTTTATAGGTAAAAACAGTATGAATATTTGCCAGCACACCACAGATTTTTAAATGAAGAGAAATCACACCACACACTTCCAGATTCCAATAAGCCCTCCGTCGGCAGCCCCCACAACCACAGGCCATGGGGAAGTGACCATTGTCCCCATCAACATGGGGAAAAGGTGCTTTGGGGGAGCACCCCTGCTAAAGCATCCCCGCATGTTGAGGGCATGTAGCCTGATATGGTTGGGGGGGAGGCACGCTTGCTCACCCCCACACTTCCCTGACCTGCCGGGCTGCATGCTTAGATAAGGCTCTGGTATGAATTTTGGGTGGGACCCCACACTATTTTTTAATTTTGGTGTGGAATTTCCCCTCAAAATCCATACCAGACCCAAAGGGCTTGGTATTGCTGGGGGGACCCCATGCTGTTTGTTTGCTAAATTTTTAATTGCCGGCAATTGTTTTTACATTCAACTGTCAATGGGGAATCTTAACATTAACGCATGCTTTCACTAATAAAATATCACTTGAATTAATAAAATAATTCATGGGGTATATAAGTAGTGTTTATAAGTGAATGCCAGTTTTTTTTTTAAAAAAATGATGTGTGGTATCTTACTGCATACTTGGATGCGGTAAGGTACCGCTTAGTGAATTGTCCCCAAATTCCTCTAAATATCATGCCTGGGAGGTCCCCTTAAAATACCTGAAAAGTTGTACATCTGTACAATGTATGGAACCTTCTGCAACAGGCTGAAATTTCTATTACAAAAAAAACCCCAGCATTGGTCCTCCCCCCAATCCGGACCTTTTAGATGTAGGTTAGGAGGGACCCCACAGTATTTTTTTTATTTAAGTCAGTGGGGTTCCCCTTAAAAGCTATACAGGCCCTTAAGGCCAGGTAGGACTTTTAAGGGGCACTCCATTTCCCCAAAGCTGGGGGAAAAAAGGTTCCCTCCTCAATCACGGCATCCAGCGTTGCCATGATGATGCTGACTCGCCAAAATAAAAAAAACAATGCCCACAGACCCGTCTGCTCCCGTCAAGCACTCGCCGCATCTGACATTTGCTGGTCAGATGTAAACAATTGGGTGAAGCTGGCAGTGATGTCACCACTAGCTATGTCTAATTTGCTGTGATTGGTGAAAGCATTACACCTGAGCTCTAGTCAGGTGCATTGCTTTGGCCATCACAATGCACTGTCAGAGTGCAGTGCATTGTGGGATTCAGTGGGCAAACAGCCCACAGAACGCACTAACCATTCATGTGTGTGCAGAATATCCCAAACACCCAATGTTCAAGTCGAAGGACATTCCTAACATCAAGGACATCCCTAATATTGAAGCTGTGCTAGCTTACTTGCTGCAGGTGGTGGAATATATGATCGGAAATACACGGGGTGAATTCCCCAGGAACTGTAAGCCAATATTAACATGTGCTTTCTCTTTGCACACCCTATTTGTTGCCTCTGCTGTTGGATGTATGCTGGAGTAAAGCAAGATATGGCAGTGTTCAGCCATGTGATGAGTGATGAGTCTTAAGTTTATAGATTGATCCACACAGTATTGCATTGTGAAGGTTGTATTTAACAGTCCTTGCTCTTCTACGCATGTGCACTTCCATCCATACCTCTTGCCTTCTCTCACTTCAGAGTGGATCATACGAACACAACTGGCTGCTGTTGAAATAGGCTTCATTTGTTATACAAGCTGCATTATCAGTCTATCAGTTATATTTTTCTGGGTATTAAGATACCTCCCTGTAGAGGACTACATTTAACTTCTGTTTGGGACATGTAGACAATTGAGATAACAATGTCCAGCAATACATCTCGCATGTCTAAGCTTTAGTTACACCCGCTAACTAGCCGATTTGTGCTTACACTCATTAACTTCCAGATGCTTACTGCTTTATGCTTGCTGTATAAACATGAAGCAGTTTACTTTTAGACCATTTTAAGGTTTTGAATTATGATATGGTTTAAATTGCAGAATGGATCAGCATATCTATCAAGAGCAGTCATTGCTAACTTGTCAGGGCTGGGCTCCTGCTACTTAACGAGAAGCTCTTTACTTTCAGTGCTCAGAAACTGCTCAGCTGTTGGTTAATTATCAGCCACTCATCTCCACAGTGATTCACCTGGATATCATTACCTGCCTCATTAGTCCAGCCCACAGCCAGTTTCTTTTGGCTGTTTTAGCAGCCTATCTCATTTCCTCCTTGCCCTTGCCCGGTCTATGATCACTAGTGTGTTCCTGCCTGTGTTTCTGTGTACAACTCCATCTGGCTGACTTCTCCAACTCCTGTTTCTGATTTTTGGCTCCTGACTATGTTGACTTCTGGTTTCCTGACTCTGATTACACTGTTCAACAGGTAAAAAGTTTTGGGCATAAAATTAGCTAATCTTACATAATTTTGGGGTGCTGAAAATGACCCTAAAAAATGTTGATTGGCTCTAGTTTCCATGATATATTCACCCATCTGACGTAAGCCATTCAAAATTATGATGCAACTTCAGCTGCATATTGCGCAATTGATACTGGTGACCAATAGAAAATTGCATGTATACTGAGATGATGCAATATTAGCCTTTAATTGCATCACTTCACTGCATAAAAGCTGCAGTATCTGTAGCTGATTGTAGTTCGACAGCGTCTTTACATTTCATTTTATGCTTATATAGGCTACTCAGTAATGCCTCGAACTTGTGTGAATAAAGCAGATAATTTCTGCTATATCTGCGGTGAAATAACTTTTATCTCACAAAAAAGGAGGATAACAGGAATGATTAAGAAAGCCAACAACTTGTATTTTGGCTGCAAGATAGGAGACCAGGACAAGAGCTGGGCACCACATATATGCTGCAATTCTTGTGGGACGGCACTGGAGCAATGGTTGAATGGAAAAAAGGCATCTATGCCTTTCGCTGTGCCAATGATTTGGAGAGAGCCAACAGATCATGTTAGTAATTGTTACTTTTGTATGGTGCCTCCAATTGTAAAAGGGCTAAATAAGAAGAAAAAGTTATCTGTGCACTATCCAAATATTCCATTGGCAATACGTCCAGTTCCTCATGGAGAGGGGCTACCAATTCCTAAAGCACCAGAATCCTTCGTGGTTGAGTCAAGTGAGGAAGAACCTGAAGCGTGTAGTCACGTGCAGTTGTAAGAGATAGCCCTTTCCTCGAATACAAGAGAAAAGCCAAGAGAAGCAAAACCGACACAAACTGAAGACAAAACTAGTGAGAATCCTAAGTATTAAAATGATTCAACTTAGCTTATGGCTATAATTTTTCTTGGTAATCCTATGCAATATATTATGCCATTTAGGCTTTGTTATGTAGTCAATATCACTTGCTTTATATTTGTGGAAAGACATCTATCTATATAATTATTGTGCATTATGTAGTCATTACGCCTATAGTAGAAAACTTTCCGTTTACAGAAAAACTAGAGCCAATTGACCAATTTCATTGTTATATTTGAACTCAGAATGTGAAATTCATTAAGAAATGGATCCTTTTGTTTACAAAACTGGCAAAAAATAAAAATTTGTTGAACAGTGTTACCTGCGTTGGCACCCAAACTCTGGCTTCTGTTTTGACTACATTCCTGATCTATGCTATATTTGCTATTTCATTAAAGATGTGATTTTAACTGCACTGTCTCTGCCTGGTTTATGGTTCCTGACACTGACTGTTGGGGGACATTATGTCCAGTTATTTGGTATATGATTGTCTTTATTCTCCTGTCTTTTCCAAAGGTTCTTTCCTTAAGTATTTATTAATGTATAGAGCCCAAGCCACTACAACAGGTCACGGCTAGACCAGGAGCCCCACAAGATAAATAGGTATATATATATATATATATATATATATAAAAGTCTATATAAGGTTTATTTAGACTGGTTCTTTAAAGCTGTGGGACTTCATATACATACAGTACTTCACAAAAGTTATTTAAAACTGGTTATGAGTATAAAAATCATGATGTTTAAAATGTTTCCCCAGTGCTGTGTTAATCCCAGAATGATTTGAATTTAAATCATCTTAATCCAAAATCATTCAATAAACAGTTTTCGTCATCTATTTTAAGAAAACGAATATGTTTACATGCTGTACGTTTTAAAATAATTGTATTATAAATTGTTTCCACGAACTTTGGATATACATTTTTGCTACCCAAGTATTTGCAAAAATAAATATGTTATGCAATCCTTTGAATAGATAAATACAGTGATTGTATGTCACATTTTTCAGACACTTGAAAAAGGCCAGTTGGTAAAAATCACTGCCATTCAGAACCCTGTGGGTGATTTTATAAAAATACCTTCACAGATTATCTTTACCTGGTATGAAAATATTAAGAAATTTTGACTCCTAAATAGTTAGGTTATTTGATGATATTCGAAGCTCAGAATTCTGTTTTTGTCACTATGGGAACATGAATCATTTCCAAACCTTAGGTTTGCTATCACTTTGATCTGAAACTCTTAAAACAGACTGAAACTTTGGAGGTTTAAAGTGAAATTCTAGATATTAAAATATGCCACCTATACGTACATTGTACCTCCAAGAGAAAAATATATTCTCTGTAATATGGAAGACAGTTCCAGTAGATAATGGAAACAAAAAAAATAGAGGTCATATTTGAGTAGTTATCACAAACTAAACCCTAAATCCATTTTATTCTTTAAAATCACAATGGTACTCTTTTTTTAACCTAATGTTATTTTGACTCACATGCGACCAAACATAACAAGATAATTCCTTTGAAGGCTGACAATTCCCTGCACTCAATTGTTTTTGAAAAATATATATGCCATGTAATTGACTGTTTTGCATAATAAAGTATGGTTGTATTCAATATTTATAAAACAAGGAATTCAGTATTAGACATACAACTTGAGCAGCTATTTGCCAAACCTGATGCCTGTTATGCTTCATGAACGGGAAAAACCTTTCATAAAGTCAGGATTAAATGTCCAGCACCTAGATAAACATCTTTATGAAGACCTGAATGAGTTACAGTTGTGTCCAAAATTATTCAACCCCCACTGAAATTGAGTGTTTTGGCCAGTTTGACATTGCTTTTGATCATTCAGTCATCTTGCTTACATTTACATTAAAGAGGCACTTGTAGGTCAGACAAATATAACATAACAGTTATAATGAAATAACCACAAATGTCTTTTCTGTGCTCACAGCATTATCAGTTTTATTCAACCCCCAAGTGACATTCAATCTTAGTACTTAGTACAGCATCCTTTTACAGTTATAACAGCTTTTAAACGTGAAGCATAGCTTGACACAAGTGTCTTGCAGCGATCTACGGGTATCTTCGCCCATTCTTCATGGGCAAAGGCCTCCAGTTCAGTCACATTCTTAGGCTTGCGCACTGCAACTGCTTTCTTTAAGTCCCACCAGAGGTTCTCAATCGGATTTAAGTCTGGTGACTGCGATGGCCACTCCAAAATGTTCCAGCCTTTCCTCTGCAACCATGCTCTAGTGGACTTGGAGGTATGCTTGGGATCATTGTCCTGTTGAAAGGTCCAACGTCTCCCAAGCCTCAGGTGTGTGACGGACTGCATCACGTTTCCATCCAATATCTCCTGGTACTGAAGAGAATTCATGGTACCTTGCACACGCTGAAGCTTCCCTGTACCTGCAGAAGCAAAACAGCCCCAAAGCATGATTGACCCTCCACCATGCTTCACAGTAGGCAAGGTGTTCTTTTCATCATAGGCCTTGTTCTTCCTCCTCCAAACATAGCGTTGATCCATGGGCCCAAACAGTTCTAATTTTGTTTCATCAGTCCACAGAACACTATCCCACAACTTTTGTGGTTTGTCCACATGGCTTTTGGCATACTGCAGTCGACTCTTCTTATTCTTTGGAGACAGCAAGGGGGTACGCCTGGGAGTTCTGGCACGGAGGCCTTCATTACGCAGTGTGCGTCTTATTGTCTGGGCTGATACTTCTGTACCCACATCTGACAAATCTTTTCTCAGTTCCTCAGCAGTCACACGGGGACTTCTCTCCACTCTACGCTTCAGGTAGCGCACAGCAGTCGAAGTCAGCATCTTCTTTCTGCCACGACCAGGTAGCGTTTCAACAGTGCCCTTTGCCTTGAATTTGCGAATGATGCTTCCTAAGGTGTCTCTTGGTATGTTTAACATCTTTGCAATCTTCTTATAGCCATTGCCCTTCCTGTGAAGAGAAATCACCTCTTCTCTTGTCTTCCTGGACCATTCTCTTGCCTTCACCATGTTTGTAACCACACCAGTAAATGTCTAGAAGGAGCTGAGTATCACAGTCATTTTAAAGCTGCCTAATTGGTGCTTATTATGCTTGATTGCTGCTCGGTGACATCCACAGGTGTTTTCAATACCTGATGGAAAGCACCTGTATGAACCTCTGTTCTTCAGAGTGGTAGTCTTTAAGGGGTTGAATAATTGTGGCAATGAAGAAACCACATAAGAACCATTTACTACTGTATTACATAAACAATTGATGTCATTTTAGTTGCATTTGGGTAGTTACAACGTCCTTGTAGGATTTGATTCTGAATACAATTCCAAATGTACACTATAGTCCCTAAACCCCTTTACAGCATTGGGGGTTGAATAATTTTGGACACAACTGTATATCTATGGATACTATTTGTGAAATAGATAGTATTCAATATATTTTTAATTTCAGTTAAAGATTTTGCTACCACTGGTATTAGGGCATTTTGCAGCTTAACTACTCATTTGTCATCACAAAATCAAATGAAGACCTGTGTTAATTGGCAAAGCAGCTAATAAAGTTCTTCATTATAATACAGCACTAGTAAGAGCAACATGATTGACAAATCTAGTCAAATCCATTCATAAAAAAAAGCTATTTTACAAAATGCATCTGTGAAGACCATTATACTTAGTAACCACTGGCAACACCCTGCTTCCAGTATCAGCAAATAAAACTTCAATATGACACATACCTGTATTGCATCTAAGTTGCTAAAGTGAAATATATGAGGATGTAATACCCCTTGAAATGGATTTTAGAAGTAATAGAAATGTATGGCGTAAAGGAGAAGAGAGATAACGCAGAGTGTGGGGGGGGGGGGGGGAGAGGGAGGGATGAGGTGAGGGATTTAAATAATTTATGCTAATAGGAAGATATTGTTTTGAATGTCTTTTTAATAGAAATGTGATTGTGATTTGTATTTGTATTGATAAATTAATAAACATTTATAAAAAAAAAAAAAAAAAAAAAAAAGAACAATGGAAGATATGTGTTGCCATTCTGATGTATGTTCTGACACTTTGGGATTTTGACTTGTTGGAGAATAGGCTGTTGTGGCTCTGGTCAGGCTATACAGCAGAAACCTTAAGTATTGAGTCATAATGAGATTATTTACCTTGAGGCAGGTGAGAAGACAGTTGGTTGGTAAGCAAGGTGTTTTTAATAAGTCAATGTTTTGGGCATTTACCAATTTTGAGGCTACCACCACCTTGATTGAAATTTGATAAGGAGTAATTTCTCCTGAATGTTGTACCTCTCTCTTTCGGGTGTTTCTTTATCAAGTAGATTAGAGCAATGCAATTCATTACTGGTAACAAGTTATCTTGCAAATTTGTACTGAATAAAATAAATAGATAAAACTTCTAGCTTTGCATTTCATAGAAACGTATCAGATTATGCTTTAATGACATTATAGGTGAAAAAAAAACAAATTAATTTTAGCTTTAAAAAGGAATGTGTGATCTCTAAGGAGATAAAGTTGCATATTGGCTTCAATTGCCTGCATTTGACAAGTAGCAATTTGAAAAATCTTAATTGAAATTACAGTAGCAAAAGAACTGTATCAAAATGTTTCCCCACCTACATGCATAAACACCAGTAATTAAGTATTCATTTTAGAACTTCATTCTTCAGTGAAATCTTTGCAAATTAAAAATGTATGCTGTTGGCACAAAAATGATATATTTATTATGTGCCAAATCAGTTTAATTGGTGTAAGAAAACAAGTTAATAAAAATCACTCATCGCCATTGAATTCTGCTTGAAAGGTAAGAGGTTGTGCACAAAATCTTAACAAAAGTCCAGCACTAACTAACGCTGATCACACATACTACAATCTGATTGTGCAATCTTAATACAATTTTATTTAGATTTACTAAATACTATATAGTATAAAAGCTTACCTAAACTATCTATTAAACCAATCCATAGATCCATAATCCATAGATTAACCCATCCATATGTGACACCCTCCTGAAGTAATGTAGGCTGTTAGGTAAATTTAGTTAGCTGATCTCTAATCAGTAGAACAGGGGTTGGTTGTTTAGACCTGCTCAGTGTCTCACAGGCTGCTACTATGATTGCTTCCACCTGTATTCTATCATATTCTGGAATTCTAGTGGGAGGAAGAACAGAGTGGGCAGCCTTAATCCTCCAGCCAATCCCTGGAAAGGAGTACCAGTAGGTGGTGAGAGAGCCAATAAATAGTCTGAGACCTGAGGCAGGGGGTTGAGTGTCCCTGGGTATAGTCTTGCTGGAGGAGACCTCTGTGCAGGGGCTCTGCCCCTGGGGGAGGGGTGCTAGAGAATCCTTTGTGAAAACACCAAGGTTCCAGCTAGCTTTGATCTGGAAATTAATTTGGACTAGGAGAGAGCTCACTGGAGAGAGCCAGGAAGAAGTTGGGGGAAAGAGCATCTAACTGTCCTATAGTGGTGTGAGTTTCCTTTCTTATCAGACCCCTAGGTCATCAGTATTCTGGTCAGGCCGCAATCCACATCGTCCTCTGCTTCCTCATGATGATGGGCTAGTCATAAACTGGGTGAAGCTGGAGTGCCTGCTTTAAAGGGGGACCCCGGAAGTCTGTAATTGCTTGATGAATCTTGGAATCCCATCATCATGAGGAAGCAGAGGACGATGTGGATTGCGGCCTGACCAGAATACTGATGACCTAGGGGTCTGATAAGAAAGGAAACTTCTTTCATGCATATTTAATACGCACTTCTGGTGAGTGCACATTCTATTTATCTAACAGTCTTCACCTCTGGATCGTACACTATCACCACAGACAGGATTCTGCAAGATTCATATAACATATACTTTGTGACCTGGACGTTTACTTTATTGTGATCAATTGATTTGCACTTTGTGCCTTTTATAACAGTTTGGGATATTGCTCATAACATTTCAGTGTTTTTTTGCACCATAATCTTCAGCGCTGCACCTTTTATCTCTCTAGTCTTTTGGAAAGGTCTGTTGGTTACCTTTTTGGTGTTCTAGCGGCTTTTGCATTTTTGAATACTGTACATCTAGGTAGCACTCTCTATACAATCTATATATACTGGGTGAATTGTTATGAAATGTTTTTATAAATACACCCCACATACTGTGCATGAAGTCTGTCAAATATTTTGCTGGCTTTTTCTTTTATAAATAATACACTCTGGTATTGATGTTTTGATGAAAAGCTGCCTGCTGTTTCTCCTATTTAAGATGCAACTATTTTAATTTATGTGCATGGAGTCATTACAATGTTTCTGTAAAATAAATACACTCTATTTTTTTTATTAAATGTGACTGTTAACTCTCCTGTTAAAAAATGCAGCCAACATAAAATGCTAAAAGATGATCTCCAGCTTTTAGTGAAGTTTAAAAAGTTCTTTTGGAACAAGCTAATAGGTAATTTACACTAAAACCTTCACTACTCTCACCCGTTTACAGGGAGCTCTGATACAATGAATGCAATATGAGTCGGAAATCATGACTCCAACCCCCACCTTTCCACCTCAGCCAATCATAGGAAGTTTAAATGCAGATCAGCCCAACTCAATTTTGCTCCTGGTGTGGAATGAGAAGTTCCTATACTACTGTTGAAACACAGTGCTGTATACTGTATGTAGCTGAGGCTATATAGAGTTTATAAAATGCTCCCAGCTACTGCATCTCTTAGTGCAGTAATAGTTTGTTTGAACCAACTATTTCAATTTCACTTACAGCTGGAGATCAACTTTAGTAATGTCCATTGAGTTACTGAAATATTTATTCCTTAGACACCCTACAAAAGATTGTTGAAATACTGTTTATGTGTCACTGCTCAGGTTTGAGCCTATGGCCTCTGGCTGTTTAGCTGTGGCTATTCTTGTTGTGCTGGATAGCTCTTTGTCTGATCCCTTTGGACAATCTTGCCTTGTTTCTGGTGAATCTTGAACTCTTTGCTTCTCCCATGAACTTTCAGATTCAAACTGTGTGTCTGTACTTCCTGTTTGCCAGATTATTGTACATTATACAGCTGATATCTTGCTCCTTTGCATACCTCTAGCTTTCCTTATCATCACTACCACTCAATACTGACCTTTGCCTTGTTTCTCAACTATCTTTCTGCTTGATCCCAACCTGAAACTATTTGTTATTGATCCTTGACTTGTTCCTCAACAGTTTCAGCTTAATCTCAACCTGCAATCTCTTGTTACCGATCTTTTGATTGTTTACTGACTACGCTTCTGCTGAATTTCTACCGGTTATGTCTACTACTGGACTTCAGTTTGCTCATATCCTTGTGGTGCGATCATCTGGACCATGACTTGATACTAACACAGCAAAACCCATCTCCTCAATCAGGAGCTTTGTTGAATGCCAGTTAGTGCTTAGACCTTGCACCTCGAGTGAGCCTGCATCATCCACCAGGGTGGCCTGCTTGTGCACTTATCCAGCTGGTTGGTTGGAGCCTCTATACTGCTTTAACTACTGGTCTCTGAATCTAACTCGTACTGTGACACTATGCGGTATGTATAATATTCCTTCCTAACAAACACTGAAATATACTACCTATATACAGTTGTGTTCAAAATAATAGCAGTCAGACATCAGTAGCCTGATCAATCACTGTTTTTGGTAGAAATTATATCACTACATGGCAAATAATTTACTAGCAGGTGTAGCAGAGTAATAGAAATCCAACAGACCCAACAGTCATGACATGCATGCTGCTGATTCTGTGTAATTGAATCACTAATTGAAAGGGGCATGTTCAAAATAATAGCAGTGTGGAGTTCTATTAGTGAGGTCATTCATTCTTTGAAAAACAGGTGGCAATTATTGCCCTTATTTAAGGAAGGAAGGCAGCAAATGTTGTACATGCTGGTTACAATGCATTTCTCTCTGAAATTCAGAGGAAAATGGGTCGTTCCAGACATTGTTCAGAAGAACAGCGAACCTTGATTAAAAAGTTGATTGGAGAGGGGAAAACATATAAAGAAGTGCAGAAAATGATAGACTGCTCACCTAAAATGATGGAAATGCTTTAAAATGGCAACCAAAACCTGAAAGACTTGGAAGAAAGCGAAAAACTTCTATTCAAATGGATAGAATAGCCAACATGGCAAGGACTCAGCCAACAATCAGCTCCAGGAAGATCAAAGAAGGTCTAAAGTTACCTGTGAGTACTGTTACAATTAGAAGACGCCTATGTGAAGCCAAGCTATCTGCAAGAAGCCCCCGCAAAGTTCCACTGTTGAAAAAAAAGACGTGCTGAAGAGGTTACAATTTGCCAAAGAGCACATTGACTGGCCTAAAGAGAAATGGCGCAACATTTTGTGGACTGATGAAAGTAAGATTGTTCTTTTTGTGTCTAGTGGCCGGAGACAGTTTGTCAGATGACCCCCAAACACTGAATTCAAGCCACAGTACACTGTGAAGACAGTGAAGCATGGTTGCGCAAGCATCATTATATGGGGATATTTCTCATACTACGGTGTTGGGCCTATTTATCACATACCAGGGATCATGGATCAGTTTGAATACATCCGAATACTTGAAGAGGTCATGCTGCCTTATGCTGAAGAGGAAATGCCCTTGAAATGGGTGTTCCAACAAGACAACGACCCCAAACACACCAGTAAACGTGCAACATTTTGGTTCCAGACCAACAAGATTGACATTATGGAGTGGCCAGCCCAATCCCTGGATTTTAATCCAATAGAAAACGTGTGGGGTGACATGAAAAATGCAGTTTCTGAGGCAAAACCAAGAAATAGAGAATGTAGTCCAATCATCCTGGGCTGGAATACCTGTTCACAGGTGCCAGAAGTTGGTTGACTAAATGCACAGCAGTTCTCAGAAACAGTGCTTATACAACAAAATGTTAATTGATTCAAAGGAAAGCAAAATCTTCAAACATTTTTCAGTTTATATAGTGAATGTTTGAGTTTTTAAAGAAGAATACAAACACTGCTATTTTTTTGAACAGTCTAATATTCACTTTTCTTCAATTTTTTTAGAGGAACGACATAAATTTGATATTTTTCTGCATGTTTTGATTTGGAATAGAATGTGTAGTGTTCCCAATGCATTTGTGTGTATGGAAATAAAAGCTATTAGAAGGATCTTGAGCTTTATTCACTTTTTTCAACACACTGCTATTATTTTTAACACACCTGTGTATATATATATATATATATATATATATATATATATATATATATATATATATATATATACACACACACACACACACACACACACACATATATATATATATATATATATATATATATATATATATATATATATATATATATATATATATATACACACATACACTTTCTTTTTCCTCAAATGCTGAATGAAGTAAGTTAGGCTTCTAAAATTGCCCTTATTAAGTGTGCCCTTATTAAGATATTCTTTCCATATCAATTTGAAAAATGTAAGCATTACTTTTTTGTTTTTTCTAAAACTGAGGATATGATTGAGGCAATGAGGCCTACAAGGAACAGTACGCATAATATGTATGCTGTGCATAGCATATAACTTCAATTTTAATCAGAAAAAAATAATCTTCATTATTTTTTACCTCCATCTCTAAATAGAGATATGGTTTAGATAAAGATGCCTACAGACACTTGTCGAAACACTATGGGGTTGATTTGCTAAAACTGTAGCATGCAAAATCTAGTGCAGCTATGCATGGTAGCCAATAAACTTCTAAATTCAGCTTGTTCAATTAAGCTTTTTTTTTTTCTATAAAGAGTTTATTGAAAAGCAACACAATACCGGCACAATCAGGTAGTAATGTGAACATACCCTGAGCACAGGGTTAAGAGAAACTGCTTTTCTTTAACAGAAGAATAAACATGAACACAGACCCGACACCAGTTAAGGGTCAACAGTGACAACTGAAAGTAAGACTCCAGAACGGGGGATCTCTAGTGTTGTCCCATCAGAGCCCAGCTAGGGCTTTGCCAGTACCGGAGCATGTCTCAGGGCCTTTCAAGGGATGAGGATGGAACACATAAAAAATAGTAAGAATAGGCTAAGAGAAAGAATAGGGTAGGGAAGCAGAAAGGAAAAGTTTTAGTGGGGAACAAGGGCTAGGAACTGATTGAGGAGAGAGCTTCCTAAGCTAGGGTGTGATATGCTCAGATGTTAATAGCCTGGTTCTGGTGGAGGCCTAGGGTTATGAGAGAGGAGGTCGAGATATCTCGATGTCTGCTTAAACTGAGTCCAATCGTTCCAAATGGCTGATAATTTTGATATGTTTTCTTTGGAAATCACAATCAGCTCTTCTAACTCTCCCATTCTGTCCAGTCTATGGCATCATTCCTCCAAAGACGGCGTTTTCGTTGAGCGCCAGTGGCATCAAATACATTGTCTCATCACCAGGATCATGTACATGGCCAATGAGCGGCAATACAATTTCCTGGGGATTGATGGTAGCCTTTGTTACGTTGGTCCCAGCTCTCTGCAGGTCATTCACTAGGTCCCCCCGTGTGGTCCTGGGATTTTTGCTCACCGTTCTTGTGATCATTTTGACCCCACGGGGTGAGATCTTGCGTGGAGCCCCAGATCGAGGGAGATTATCAGTTGTCTTGTATGTCTTCCATTTTCTAATTATTGCTCCCACAGTTGATTTGTTCACACCAAGCTGCTTGCTTATTGCAGATTCAGCCTTCCCAGCCTGGTGCAGGTCTACAATTTTGTTTCTGGTGTCCTTCGACAGCTCTCTGGTCTTCACCATAGTGGAGTTTGGAATGTGACTGTTTGAACTTGTTATCAGTATAAAAGACACCTGTCCACAACCTCAAACAGGTGCCATTGATACAGGTAATGAGTGCAGGATAGGAGGAGCCTCTTAAAGAAGAAGGTACAGGTCTGTGAGAGCCAGAAATCTTGCTTGTTTGTAGGTGACCAAATTCTTATTTTCCACCATAATTTGCAAATAAATTCTTTCCAAAATCAGCCAATGTGATTGTCTGGATTTTTTTTTCTCATTTTGTCTCTCATAGCTGAGGTCTACCTATGATGCCAATTACAGGCCTCTCTCATCTTTTTAAGTGGGAGAACTTGCACAATTGGTGGCTGACTAAATACTTTTTTGCCCCACTGTATGTCAGACATACCTGGAGGAAAGGCTGGGTTGAGACATAGTGGTGTCATGGGCCCCGACCCAGTTGAGCCAGGAAAACTCCCCTGAACCAAGAGGCATCCTTCCAGAGTCGGTCCTAGGAGTGGGTGTTGTAGAGCAGTCATTGGTATATGTTTTCAGGACAGCCAAAAGCTATTCCATAATGGATGTGGTGTCTGGGACTGTTTTAGGAGGACCCAGCCTATGAGTGCATCATGAATATGCCAATCCACCACTTATGAGAGTAGGCAAGTGCGTTGATAACGATATAAATTGGATAAGTCTACACCCCCCTTTGTCTTGGGCAAAGTAAGATGGGAAAAACTAATTATCAAGGGTTTTCCCTACCAAATGAAAGAAAAAGTGTGGTAGATTAATCATTTTGATGAGAGCAGCTCTTCCAAACCAGGATATTCGTAAACAAGGCCATGCCCCTCTGTGGAGATGGTCCAGGGCTGGCAGGAAGTTCCGGGAGTATAGATCCTACAGGGGCCCTGGAATTTGGATGCCTAGATAAGTAATCTCCTCAGTCGCCCATATAAAGGGAAAATTTGATTTCCAAAGAGCCACCGACTTTGGGAGCGTTATATTAAGGGCAAAAGATTTTGGTTGGAGTTGCAACCAAATTGTTCTATTTTGCATAAACGTTGGGGATGGAAGTGACAGGATCGGAGAAGAAAAGGAGTATGTTATCTGCAATCGCTGAGCGTTTATAAAAGTGATTCTTGACCTCAATGCCTTTTACATTTGGATTATGGCATAATTTTTTTAGGAAGGGTTCTAGGGTGAGGACAAACAACAATGGGGACAGGGGACAGCCCTGTCTCGTACCGTTGTGGAGCTCAAAGGCATTTGACACGTGACCATTGACTCTAACTCTGGCAACAGGGTTATGGTAGAGGGCACAAATATACACACACATGCATGGGAGAAGCTCCACTGAATGCAATACAGAATCCATATAGTTCCAGGCCACTCTTGAATGCCTTTTCCGCAATCAGTGAAAGAAAAAATCCTGGTTGTGAGTGAGAGGTTAACCAGTGGTGCAGGTTCAAGGCTTTAGTGGTATTATCTCAAACCTCCCATGGACAAAGCTTACTTTGTCCGTGGAAATTAGATTAGGAAGCAGGGAAAGCAGTCTATTGGCCAGAATCTTCGCAAAGAGTTTAACATCTACATTCAGAAGGGAGATCAGGTGATAGTTCGTGACTTGGGTATCGTCTTTGCCTTCTTTTGAAATGAAATGTGGGCCTCCAGGAGATTTGGCTGGGCAGTGGAGGAAGACGACAGGGACCTGAAAGCCTCAAGAAATTGAGGCTTAAGCTAATCAGTAAAGGTTTTGAAGTATTGAAAAGTAAGACCGTCGGGGCCTGGGCTCTTACCCGGTTTCATGTCCTTCAGTGCATGATCAAATTCTTCTGGCGAAAGAGGAAGCTCTCATTTACATACCGCCAAATGAGCAATTGGTTTATGGCCATAGCGCTCAAGAAAGCTCTGTATGGTCGTCTCGTATTTGGTTGATGCATGAATTGAAGTACTAGAAAAGTTGTAAAACTCCCTATAGAACCTCTCAAACTGCACCACTATGGAATCATTTGATGCATGAAGCCCGCCCTAAGTGTTTCGGATTTGGTGGATTGTCTGGGAAGCAATCTTTGTTTGCACTACTTTTGTTAGGAGACGACCACACTTGTTACCGTGCTCATAGAATAGCCTACTTCTAAGGAGAAGTTGGCATTTGGATTTCTTCTCTAGTTCTTCAAGGAGCTGGGATCTAACTGTAGTCAATTCCTGGTGGGTAGCTAACACCCTAGTCCTATTGTGTGTGCATTCAAGAGAGCTGACTCGGGATAGTAAGGAATGGATCAACGCTTGGTGTTCTTTTTTCCATTTGGCCGAAAAAGCAATAAGTTCACCCCTAATTACACACTTGTGTACTTTCCAAAGCATTAGCGGGGATGTGTCTGGAGTATTTTTTGTGAAAGAAAAGTCATGCATGCAGGATACCAGATGTTAGACGTCAATGGGATCCTTCAGGAGGGCGGTGTTAAGTTGCCAAATGTTTGATCTAGAGTGAGATTCTGGAAAAGCTAAAGTCAGCGTGATTGGATTGTGATCAGATAGGACCATTGGCTCTATCGTAGCCTGATGCAAAAAGGGGAGGTCAGTTTGAGAAAGAAAGAAATAATAGATTATGGAGTGCTTCCGGTGTAACACAGAAAAAAAAAATATAATCTTTCTCTCTGTGGTATAGCAGACGCTACAAATCTTGAAGGCCCATGTCAGTAAGTTGGTGTTTGATTTGTCTCAGTGCTCTATAGTGTAAGGCCGAGGAACCTGAGGATGTGTCAATGAGGGGGTTGAGGGGAGCATTAAAGTCTCCCCAGAGGAAAAGTAAGCCAGATGTGAACTCGGCTAAATGCTCATTGATGTGGCGGAAGAATGTCACCTGTTTGGAGTTTGGGGAGTAAATGTTCTCTATTGTGCTCAGAGCCTACCCTTGATGAACAAGTAGCATCCCTCAGGATCCACTAATTCATCTTGTAATTGAAATGGGAGTTATTTAGATAGGATAATAGAGACACCCTTTGTTTTGTATGTAGTGTTGGAGGAATGAATGGCCAGGAGGTAGAACCTATCTTAACACTTGGGGATGGCTCCAGTTTTGAAGTGCGTCTCTTAAAGCAGGATAACATGGGCTTTGAATTGACAAGACTCTCTCAGAACGTAAGATCTTTTTTCTGGTTTATTTAACCCTTTTGCATTGAAAGATATTAGCTTTATATATGAATAGGAGGAGTGGCCATTATGAGAAAGCATCTTGCACAACTGTTCAGGGGGCTATAAACATTATAAGAAAGTTGATCTCTCCTGGGGTCCCAGGCCCACGCAGGGGATGGGAGAATTGGAATAGGGAAAAGAAGCGGAAGAGGGAGGGGTATGTGTAGGAAAGGTGAAGAGGGAGGAACCGAGAAAAGGAGCAGGCCAAAGGAAAGATAGAGAGATAGGATGGGATACTGGAACTTCTGAAGGTGATACTAGAATACTAGGTCACCTAAAAGTGTAGAGAGAAGTCCGGGAAGGTCAGTAGACTCAGCTGAGTCCACTGTGTAGGTGCATCTGTGAAGATGACCAGGGGGTGAGCGGCCCGCCCACCAGAGAGAAACAAGCATAAGAGGAGTGAGATGTACAAAGGAGGGGGAAAGGGAGAACACCGAAGTATTCAGATGGGGGGAAGGCAGAAGGGAGAAGCACAAGGCAGAAAGAAAACATGGGCTCAAGCAAAATCAGATGGGACACTAGTGGAAACCAGGCACGGGGCCTACCAAATAGGGCTCTATGGGGAGCCACAAAATTATAGAACTGTCCCACTGGGCATTAACTGAACATCAACACTTACAAATTGAGACTGTTAACAGAGAAACACCTTTGATAGCTCATGATGATCAGGTCAGATTGACCTCTCCACCAGGACCTAAGACAAATTCTAAGACAGCCAAAACACATTACACAAAATAGCATTAATAATACAGATGTCATGTATGTGACTATGAAACGCGAAACCTCTCTTGGGGGACACCCTGCAGGGGAGCCCCAGTATGCATCGGACCCAGCTGAGGTCCATAGATATTGTGTTTCAACTCACAGAGACAAAGAGAATTGGAGGGAGTGAGCTAAGCTGCAAGGGTTGCAGACAGGCTGAAGGAAAAGAAAACGGAACCAGAGGAGCAGACAGAGGAAGCCATGAGCCCCTCTGGGGAGGGGATCGAGTCACCTCATGGCCTTGCTGGCAATATCCATGAGTTCAGAGTGTGAGGCGGAAGGAAAGAGTAGGTCAAGCATAGCAGAGAGATATGTATCCCTGAGCTAAAATCCAGATGGAGAATCGAAAGGCAGTGGGCATCGGCTCCAGGAACAAGGGGGAGGACCCAATACTTCCCGCGGAGCAGTTTGTTCCAGGACTAAGGAGCGGAATGTGCTGTACCAGCCTGTTAGGTCAGACGTTGGGATATCTAGGCATTCACAGAAGTGAGATAAGTCCTATGGTACGTGGAGCAGAGCTGTGTGGCCCATGGAGGTGGCAGATAGGCAAAAGGGGAACTTTCACTGATAAGATATCTGTCTGGCTCTTAGGAAATCCAACAAGGGATGAAGATCCCTTCTGTGCTGTTATGTAATGACGGAGAGGTCTTGAAAAAGTTGAAGCTCAACCCAATTGAAGGTACCGCGTCACCTGTTCCCGGCACTGCGAAAGAGCTTTTCTTTAGTAGCGAAACTCACTAAACAGCAGATGACGTCCCCCGGGGATGGAGAGCATGGTGGATATGCTCCATTTCAATAGGGGACTCTGGGTCTCGATCAAGCAGATTATTGAAGATATGTAGGACTGATTTAGACAACTGCTCTTGCTCCACTGTTTCTGGCAACCCCCTGAAGCATAGGTTATGGCGGCGGCCCCTATTATCCAGATCTTCCAAGTGCCTCTGAAGATCCCTCATTTGCAGTGTATGGGAGTTAGCAACGGCATGCGTTTAATGGAGGCCTCATGTTCCACCGGTTCCAGGCGAGTAGCCATAACATGAATATCCTGGTGGAGCTCTGTGATCACCGCTGACAGGGTGTTTTCGATGTCTGCCGCTATGACATGTAGGTCAGCCCTGCTAGATGCTTGTGGAGCCTTGGAAGAGGTAGCAGCAGGCTGAAGATCTGTGTCCCGCTCACAGCTCAGGTTCTGACTCCCGGAGCTAGCAGTATGCAAGAACACAGCCTGGGAGGCCTGTGGATGTGTCTGGAATATCTTAGCTGCATCCTCATTTCCCTGTGACTTCCCTATGTTTGACACGTAGCTCCTCCGGGATGGAGCGGGATGTCTCTCTGGTGGTGGGAGCTCCGTTCTCAGGTGGCCATCTTGGATGAGGTCAGACCACACCCCCCTTGTTCAGTTAATCTTTGACAAATAAATGGAAGCTGGTTTCTATGCAGAGCTGCATCAGAGTTTTCATTCTATGTGTAGCATCTTACTTCTATTTTAAATCAGACAAATATAAACTTTATATTTATTTTGACCTTCAAAGCTAAATAAGGATATGGTTTTGGCAATAATACCTGCAGGAAATAGTAGAATTACTATGTATGCTGTGTGTAGAATCGTACTTCTATTTTAATCAGAAAAGTAAAAAAAAAATTAATTTTCTTTCCTCCAAAGCAAAATGGTGTGGTTTAGATAATGAGGTCCACCAGAAATTGTAAAAATACTGTATATGCTGGGTGTATAGCTTCTTACATCTATTCTATTCAAATATAAACTTTAATGTGTTTTTATGACCGCCAATGCTAAAATGCTATGTTATTTATATATATATATATATATATATATATATATATAGCCAATTACTTAAACTTTAAAAAAATATAAGATTTAAATTTTTTTATTCTACAAAGCTAAATGGAGTATGTTTAGACAATGACGCCTACAAGAAACTGTAGAAATAATGCTTATGCAGTGTTCACAATATTCCTTCCTTTTTATAAAATAAAAAAAATACACTTTAATGTGTAAATTTGACCTGAACAGCAGCACGCTTTAGGGAAGATTTACTAAAATTGAAGCACTCAGAATCTTGTGCAGCTGTGCATAATAGCCAATCAGCTCCTAACTTCAGCTTGTTCAATTAAGCTTGAAAGCTAATTGGTTTCTATGCAACTCTGCACACGATTTTGCACACTCAAGTTTTAGTAAATCTCTCCCACCGTGTCAGTTTTAAACTTGAAGACTAGGCCTTTTCTGGCACTGTACATGTAACAACCAGAGAAAATCAGCTAGAAAATTGATTAGAACCCCCAAACATTATATATATAATTTTTACAGCAGAGGCCCTAGAGAATTAATTGGTGGGTTTTTTAATTTTTTATATGATATGGTATTTGTGCAGTGGTTTTTCAAATGCAATTTTTTTTGTAAAAAAGAAACTTTTTTTAATTTTAATCCAAAATTGGTGTGATTAAATGCTTTTCTTTTTTAAAAAATGGCGCTGTTTTTAGTCCAGTAAACCAGAAGTGATGTAAGGTCATTGCTTTCGGGTTATTATATCATAGAGCCAAAAAAAAAACGATCTGGTCTTTGTTGGGCTCTAGGATTAGCTGGCAGAAGTGGTCGATCGGGACTCCCAGTGGGATAAGAGATCCCAGTAAAGCCACATAAGGCAGCGGGATGGAGGATGTTCCCTCTCACTGCTTGTAATAGCAATCGAATGGCTAGTTAGCTGCTCCAATCTCTATTACAAGAGAGCTCTAAAAAAACAGTACCTGGATGATGCCTGCAGCTGCACTTGAAGTCCCATGATGTACTAGGTAAGTGACTGGTTGGCAAGTGGTTATAAAAAGGGACCCATTCAAACTGTTGTGTTGCTGCCTACAGTTGCAAGAAAAAGTATGTGAACCCCTTGGGATTACGTGGAGTTTTGCATGAATTGGGCATAAAATGTGCTCTGAACGTCATCTAAGTCACAACAATAGAAGAACACAGTCTGCGGAACATAATACTACACAAACATTAGATGTTGCCATGGTTTAATTGCACATAACATGTAAACATTCACAGTGCAGGGAGGAAAAAGTATGTGAGGCCCTAGCTTAATGAATTCTCCCAGAGCTAATTGGAGCCAGGAGTGAGCCAACCTTGACTCCAATCAGTGTGATGATATTGGATGTGTTGCTGACAGCTGTCCTGCCCTTAAAAAACACACGCCTGTTTTGGGTTTACTGGTTTCAAGAAGCACTGTCTGATGTGAACCATGCCTCGCAGAAAAGAGCTCTCAGAAGACCTACGATCAAGAATTGTTGACTTGCATGAAGCTGGAAAGGGTTACAAAAGTATCTCCAAAAGCCTTGATGTTCATGTGTCCACGGTAAGACAGACTGTCTACAAATGGAGAGCGTTTAGCACTGTTTCTACTCTCCCTAGGCGTTGTCGTCCTGTAAAAATGACTGCAAGAGCACAGCGCAGAATGCTGCATGAGGTAAGGAAGAATCCCAGAGTGTCAGCTAAAGACCTACAGAAATCTCTGGCACATGCTAACATTTTTGTTGACACATCTACAATAAGGAAAACATTAAACAAGAATGGAGTACATGGGAGGACACCGCGGAGGAAGCCATTGCTGTCCAAAAAGAATATTGCAGCACGTTTGAAGTTTGCAAAAGAGCACCTGGATTTTTCACAGCACTACTGGCAAAATATACTGTGGTCAGATGAAACCAAGATTGAGTTGTTTGGGAAGAACACACAACACTATGTGTGGAGAAAAAAAGGCACAGCACACCAACATCAAAACCTCATCCCCACTGTAAAACATGGCGGAGGGAGCATCATGGTTTGGGGCTGCTTTGCTGCCTCAGGGCCTGGATGGATTGTTGTCATTGATGGGAAACTGAATTTCAGAATTTATCAAGACATTTTGAAGGAAAATGTACTACCATCTGTCCGCCAACTGAAGCTCCGCAGAGGATGGGTGATGCCACAGGACAATGACCCAAAGCATACAAGTAATTCAACAAAACAATGGCTGCAACAGCACAGAATACGCCTTCTGGAGTGGCCCAGTCAGAGTCCTGACCTCAACCTGATTGAAATGCTGTGGCATGGCCTTAAGAGAGCGATTCACACCAGACATCCCAAGAATATTGCTACACTGAAACAGTTTTGTGAAGAGGAGTGGTCCAAAATGACTCCAGATCATTGTGCAGGTCTGATCTGCAACTACAGGAAACGTTTGGTTGAGGTTATTGCTGCCAAAGGAGGGTCAACCAGTTATTAAGTCCAAAGGTTCACATACTTTTTCCTCCCTGCACTGTAAATGTTTACATGTTATGTGCAATTAAACCATGGCAACATCTAATGTTTGTGTTGTATTATGTTCAGCAGACTGTGTTCTTCTATTGTTGTGACCGAGATGACGTCCAGAGCACATTTTATGCCCAATTCATGCAAAACTCCACGTAATCCCAAGGGGTTCACATACTTTTTCTTGCAACTGTATGTGTTCTGTACAATATTAATGCCTTATCTCTATGACACATATATGCTTAAAATTGGATTATTTTTTTCTAATAAAAAGCTGAATGCTGTGTGCTATTTGCAAAATGAAGCATACTCTAATCACTTTAATACTGACATTGTTGTCTGTACAATATTTTTCACATTTGTCTCAGAAATAATATATTACTTTTTTTCACAATAAAACCTGCATTTTCTCTCCCTCTTACATTGCTGACTAGTACAATGTCAAACCACTTACATAATGTACAGAGAGTCTGTGCAATATTTATTAATGTTGTCTGACAGAATACACACTAATTTAAATTTCATGATAGAACTTACCTGGTTTTTCTCTCTCATATTCTGCAACCTAGTAAAACAGCTTACACGATGTACAGCACTTTTGTGTAATAAGGAAACAGGAGGTTTTCCAACCAGTAATGGTTCTCTACTTGATGCCACAAATCCTTTTTCATGCTTTTGAGCATGCACAAACCCATCTGCCACAAGTTCCTAGAGGTGAAGAAACCCAAGTCCTCAGGGCTTGCTATAGTCTTCAGCTGTATCCCCTCAGTCACAAACAATTCCTGAGGTTTGAGAGACATGAAAACCACCCAAGGAAACCTTCCTCTAGTCCTCCTCATCCTCCTGAATTCCACCATGACAATCATACTCCAGCTGCACATGTTCCTCCTCCTCCTGCTCTACCTGCTGAGGCCTCATAGGCATATTGTCTGAACTTAGCTGGTCTTTTGTCACTGGAAAGTCCTCCTCTTCTCCCTGCTGCTGTGTCTCAAATGCCTTGTCTTTATTGCCATGCAGTGCCTGATCCAGCAGAAAGTCCACAGGAAAAGGGATACAGTTCAACATTCTGGTTGCCTCTTCAAACCCAATTGAAACCATTTTTCCTCTAACAAGACTTTAAGTGCAACTACAGATTTGTTATTTAATTAAAAAACATTTTTGTTTTACATTTCCATAAAATATATACTGATTAAAATCAATCATATCAATAATTTCCCCATAGCAATATTTTGTATATGATATGCTTGTAACATCAAAGTGGTACCCCCAGAACTGGTTTCTACTGTCTAAACATGCTATTTTGATTGACAGCTAAGTCCATGTACCATTTGAGTGATTCCGTCAGAGAACTGCTTCCTCACTACTGGGACACAGGTCCAAGGTATTATAGCTGGGCATCATACCCAAGACTAGGTGACACTAGCTTAGGTGCAAAACCTGAACTGTTTATTGAACAAAAATATAGGTTTGTATACATTTCAGAAATAGAGGCAGTCCCCACATGAACAATAAAACCAATATTACACATTGGGATAAACATCCCACACTGATTAGGTAGGAGCTTGATCACATTATCCTAAACAGTGCAAACCGGTAAACAGTACAGCCAACAGCTAACAGTGATCTAATTAACAGTAAGCTAATCAACATCAAAGCACCCAGACAAGCCAAGGAGCCCTTCCCAGACAGCCTGAAACCTCCTACCCTGAATACACCAAGTGCATTACACATGCTGTCTTTCAGGTGTTTGCTTTCACTTATGTAATCTGTCCATTTTAAGACAAAACTCATACAATGGTCCAACAGTCTATAAAAGTAGAATTCATCTATCCTCATAGAATTCTTGAGGGAGATTGTTGATAAATATTTCTGTCCAAAGTGAAGAAGGGTCTCCAACCCAGTCTGCAGGAAGGTCCCATATTTCATCTGACCATTAATGTGTATAAGATTAATATTACACTATTCCATCCAAACCAGAGGGAAGCTGTATTGTCTTTCGAATTCATTCAAGTTTCTCAGCATTCATCACATTGTTGTTCATCAGAGAATGATCTGCTCAATCCATGAGCCATAATCAGTGGGTAGAAGGCTAGTCCCCTCCAAAATCCCTGTCCTGGTTGAATCTGCCACAAAGATATTGTAGGTAAAGTTGACAAAATACGTAGGTTAGAGTTGGTTATGTACTTTAGCTTTGAATTCTAGCTCTCTGGGCAATCAACCCCTTTGCTGCTGTTTTTTTTCTAATAATCGGGGGGTTTTTTGACATTCGTTTTATTTTATAGTTGATATTATCCACTTTAAGACAGCCATCCCACAATGTACTGTGGAGGGGCAGCAGCTACAGGCAAAGTGATGTACCGGTACATCGCTCTCCCTCTCCTAATACAAGGGCAGCCATACCCCCTGCATCCACTGTGTCAACCAGACACAGCAGAATGAGGATCCCAGTGAATGGGACCCAGTGATCATGTGATCGCTATGCAGTCACATGATCACAATGCTAGAAAAGCTGTTATGAATCAATATCATTCATAACAGCTTTGCTTCTCTTCCTGGTGAGCTTTAATTGGCCCACAGTTTTCACATGATACATGGAGCCAATCACACCACCCTGTATCATGAGACCAGATGAAGCCAATTACAGATCACTGTATTTTGAACTGTCATAAACTTAACCCATTCATAACAGTTCAAAGCAAGCTTTGCATTACAGAGCAATAATCTTCATTGCTCCTGCAATGCAAAGTGTAAAAAAAGAAAAAAAAACAAAGAAAAACCTGATCAACCCCCCCAGAGTAGTACAATGTTACTATGGTAACATTGCACTACCCTGATGAAGCTATTATTTTTTAAATATTAAAAAAAAATTACATAAAAAAATTACAAAACATATTGAGGGTTTTCTTAGGTTTTTTTTTTTTTTTTTTTTAAACTACTTGCCAACCACATGCCCACAATGTGTGGGTGAGCGACGGCTTTGGGCAAAGCGACATAGCTTTGCGTTGCTTTCTATTTTCAGATGTGTGTGTACAAATGTGCGCCCTCCACTCCCCCACCAGTCCAGGGAGAGAAGTGAGAACACTGCACTACATTTTACAGACACAGGTTAGATTAGCACATTTCCCTTTGATCACCCCTTTTAACCCTTTCATCACCCCGTCACCCAGGCAGTGCCAATAATAGTGTCAGTATATATATTTTTTCATTGATCACTGTGTTATTGCCACTAGCCACATCAGATAGCTTCCAGGTCTGTAATCTCCCCTCCAAGCCAGGGTCAGCTAGTGTTAGATTGCCCGCACACTAACGCACTCACGCTATAGGTCGCTGATCATCAATATTAGTATAGTGCTTGTATGGATCAATATATATTACATATCATATTTATCACTAACAGAACTATACTAGTACCTTCTTATTATAGTGTTCCCAAAAATGCAGTGTTAGCAGGATCAGCCCTATTCGCTGCCAGCGTTTAGACGCTCAGTTGTTTTTCATGGATAATTTGTACCAATTGTTTGTGGGCCAAAGCAATTTATACACACAACAATACATGGCCTCCCACTAAAATTCAGAGAATTTACTAAGGGTAGATAGAAGGTTCCATAAAGAGAGTAATAGTTTAGTGATAAATAGTAGGGCATCATCTGCATATAAGCAAAGTTTAAATTCTTGAAAACCGTTAGAATATCTTGCAATGCCTGGATGTTTGTTGATTGCTTTAGCAAGAGGCTCCATTGCAAAGGCGAAAATTAGGGGTGAAAGAGGACACCCCTGACGAGTTCCTTTACTCACAGAAAAAAATTCTGAGTTATAACCTGCAATTTTGATCCTTGTTTTGGGGGAGAGTTATAACGCTTGAAAGCCTTGATTAAATTCACCAACCAAACCAAATCGATGAAACAGAATATGAAGATAGGGCCATGCCACACTATCAAAAGCTTTGTGGATGTCTAAACTTAATATAACCACCTCTTTAGAGTTTTTAGGTTGGCATCTTGTTTGACATTGATGGCCAGCCTAATATTGTCCGTAATTAACCTGTTCAGAATAAATCCTGATCGATCTGGTGAGATAATAGTTGTCAAAAACCCTTCTTAGTGTCCATATAATCATAAAAAATAAAAACAAAATAAAGTCCATAAACCATTTCTTCAAAAAAAATTTGCCGTATAAACCCAGTATGTGCAGTGTACCTCAAAATAAAAGAAAACTCAATAGTTTATTATCCTCACATTATAAGTTCATCCAAATCCCAAAATTAGTTATGCCAAAAAAATTATAAATTTCATGCAAAACCGCATGAATCATGAAAACACGTGGTGACTCGTGAAACACGTGATAGTGAACCACTCTGTGTATTCTTACTATATAGTACTTTAGTGAACACTCAGTGTACACATCTAATGTGGCTGAATTGCATACCCTTACCCAAATAAGCAGGGGCAGACTGACCATTTGGAAACTCAGGAACTGCCCGAGGGCCCGGGGTCAGTAGGGGGTCCCATGAGATGCCCCTCGTACCTTTTTCATAGGCTTTTTTGAGTTTGGGCAAGGACACAGGGACCCCATGATCCCCTATTGCCCAGGGGCCCCATGAGTTGTCAGTCTGGCCCTGGTAATAAGCCAGCCTTTATAAATAAATCCAAAGGAGGGTACAGATACAGATCTGCTGGGACCTCGTGGGTACCTTCTGATCCCCCAATGCTCCTTTCAATACTCTTGACTCCTTAGTATACCAATATATCCATTCATAGAGAAAAAGCAGATTCATATAGTGTAGTATGTTAAACGTATAATAACGCCACGCTTTATTTAGTATGTTTACATAAAATGATACAAATCTAGCATAAAAGATCCCATGATACACCATGCAGCAGCTTCCAGAAACACCAAACACTATTACCACAGTTAAAATTGCCTCTCTACTACTTCCGTTTTCTCGGGCAATGTCCCTTGACGCGTTTCATCCCTTCCTTGACTTCCTCATAAGGGGTGTGTCCATTGGAGAGGCAGCCGCAATATATTTTGGTCCGGATTCTTAATTGTGAGTCCTCTGCCACCATCTTTATTTATGGAAACAGTACCAGTCCGCATGTTTACATTCCTTGCTCTGCCATTACTTAATATACAACCTCTTAAACTTCCATAGATACTCCAATTCTTCTATGTCTACATAAATTAGAATTCATAGACTTGTTGGATATCAAATGCCAAAGAATTCTGGAAAAAAAAATAGCAACATCTCTCCGTTTAGAAGGGAACGTTGTAAAGAAAGCTTGAGAAAAGGATTTATGGAAATATTTTGGATGTTTATCAATTTTGAAAATGTGTCTCCTGAATCATAATAATTTTAGCACCAATTTTTTTATATTGTATAAAAGCTTTTCTGCGTTCTGATGAGGAATTAAATCCCTGAACATTATGTGAAATTATTTTAATTACCATTATGTGGTAAATAAGTAACTATAAAACAAAATATTTGTTTTGTGAGGATATAGAACTCTAGGGGATCTGCACAAAATAGCCGATTATAGAACATCTAGATATCTTTATTTGTAAACTTGTATTAGCCTATGTCAAAACAGAGAATAAAATACAAAATAGGGATCTTGAATCCTAAGACAATTACATTACCCAGGAGCCTCAACAATATATGCAATAACTTGTAAACGTTATAATGACTGCCAGCAAAGAACAAAAAGCTAGCAGACAAGAAAAGACAGCATGAATACAACAAAAATAATGGATCAGGGATCTCTTCAACACCTGATAACAATCTGTTACTTATGGGACTAATAAGTCCCAAATTCAAACTTGGTAAGACTCTAAGAAGAGAATATGCCAAGTTTGAATAGGGCTGCATTACTGCTGAATGGACGGGCAGTACCGGAAAAAAAAATAGTTATACAATACAGTGCCTTAATTATAAACTGATGCACCGTAGAGATAGGGAGCATAAATTTTGCAGAGAAGGAGCATAACATTAAGCATCAAGCTTTAAGTCATGAAAGGTATAACCAGGGAGACAGACCATAATCATATAGCTATTGTGTGATGAAGAGAAAAGACAAAAAAAAAAAAAAAAGGAATTCCCTCTCCATCTTATTCAACTAAACTTTCACCACATGTGTAACTTTACTTCAAGATTAGGCATGATGATGTGTTCACCATGAGATTGGATGAATAGTTAAATACTACAGATCAATACAACATCTGTCTCGCCTGGAAGCGGGAGTGAACCAAATTGTTGTTAGACGAGGTGTATTTGGTGGTCTAGGTGAAGAGTCAGCCTCATGAAGACCACGTTTGTCTAGAATATCAAGTCCTTCTTGCAGAGTAGTGGCTACATAAATAAAACCATTATGCGGAATGACGAGTTTGAAAGGCAAACCCCATCTATAACAGATCCTGACTGATGCGAGTGATGTTGTGACTTCTTTCATTTTCCGGCATCTCTCTAGTGTATATATGGTGAAATTTCAGAAAAAAATTGAATCTTAACGCCATCTAAGAAGATATTTTGGGTGTTCCTTGCAGATCTGAGTATATCTTCTTTAATTAAAAAGTTTTTCATACAAATAACCAGGTTTATCTGGTGGCGGTTTGGGATGAAGAACCCTGTGAATGTGATCACAGGTGAAGGCCGTGGGGTCCTGGTCAGGTAATAGTGATTTTAAGAATTTAATTGTGGCTGGCATCAGATCTGTAACTGATTCAGGGATCCCATAAATTATGAGATTATTTCTCCTGTTTCGGTTGTCAAGATCTTCAACCTAGGCTTGCACTAATGAAAAGGCCTGTGAAAGGGATTCATGTTCTCTACTGAGATATGTATCAGCCAAGCTGAGTTCATCATGCTTCATCTCAAAGTTGTCAGTGCGGCCACTAGAGCAGCTAAATCCTGTGAGAGAGTATTGGAAGTCTTATGCAATTCTGATTGGAATTTAGCTGCTATTTTATAATACATATTCTCTAAACTCTTGTCAAGATCAACTTTAGTGAGAGAATTAGAGTACTCACAATCTTGTGGAATAATTATTGTATCAAGATCTGATAAAGGCAGTGTAGGAGAGGCTGAGAGCACCATCTTGAGCCATGTTTGATCTTTCCTGTTCCGCATAAGGTGTTGAGTTAGGGATTTCTGGGCACTCTTGTTTTGTTTTCTCCTTGAGGCAGGCATGCACAGGATCTGATGATTGAGGGGGTGATAGAGAAAGTGTAATTATTTATCTGATGCCCCTCTAACATAGCAGGATTCCTGGCCGATGTGCGGAGCTGAGCCTGCTAGCTGCTGCTCAGTTTCATGCCGCGCATGCTCCCCCTGCCCCCAATCATCTCTATGGACTAAAAAACTAGAAGCTAAGAGCATTTCATCATTTTCATTTCGCCGGACATAAAGAGAGGCATAACATCATATTTTATATTTTATCAAAGAATTTGGCAATATACTGTATTTTGTGCATTAAAATGCAAAACAAAAGTTTTTTTTTTTTTTCAAAAATTAGGAATTGAAAAATACTGTGACATAAAAAACACACATTGTTTTATTCTCTAGGGCCTCTGCTTTGAAAAATATATAATTTTGGGTTTCAAGGTGATTTTTTAGCAAAACAAATAAGTTTTTTCATGTAAACAAAAGGTGTCAGAAAAAGCTTGTTCTTCAAATGGTTAGAAGTGTGGGTGGTATGTGTGGTATGTGGGTGGATGTGTGGTATAAGCTTCTAATGTTGGCCCTGAAATGCCAGGATAGTAGAAGCACCCCCCGCCTCCCAGGTTACTCTTTTTTTTTGAAAGCAGACACTTGAATGTATTTGCTAAGGGATATGCTGAGTATTTTGCAGATCATATTTGTTGCCACAAGTTTTTGGAAAATGAAGAAAGATAACGAAAAAGTATTTTTTCTTCTTTTTTTTTCCAAAAACCCTGTGACAAAAAGTATATCTGCAAAACATTGTTTATAACCGAAAGTAGAAAATATTGTTTTTTTTTCAACATTTTCTATCTTTTTTTCATTTATATCACAAAAAATAAAAAACACAGTGATGATAAAATACAACCAAAAGAAAGCTCTATTTGTGTGAAAAAAGGACATACATTTTGCTTGAGTACAGCATTGCATGACTGCACAATTACCAGTTGAAACCATGGAGCACCAAATAGCAAAAATGGCCTGGTCATGAAGGAGGGTAAATCTTCCTGAGCTGATGTGCTTAAGTCAGTGTTTACTTTTAACTGCTGTCCTGTCTGTAGCTTTAAGTTTAAGACATAGTAATATGGGGCTTTCATTTAATTTCTGGGTTTATTGTGTTTTATTTTATATTGATAGGACCGTTACGCCTTTGGTCGTAGCTTTGCCATTTAAAATTGTCTTGTCGTCGGCCAATTTTATACTGTTATTCTTATAATAAAACACCTGCCTGGAATATTTTTCTATAATAAATCTCAACCCATTCTTATTAATTATGAATGTCCTGCTTCTGGCCAATTTTATTCCAGTGTATCATCTGCAGTCTCTTAATTCTTAATGAGAGCTTGACAGAAACTGGCCAGCGGCAGGACAGTTTTACATTATCAAGAACAAGGACAGCCAAAGTACACCACTGGCCAATTTCCCTCAGCAAGTCAATACTGGTTTATTATTGTTTGACCAAAAAGTATGTGTTGCTGCTAAACCTACCTGAATAAAAAAGACTTTTCTTTACAGTGAAACAAGTCCATTTGGGTGCTGCTGCTGTATCTAAACCAAGCTAATTTCACAGGCAAATATACAGGTGTATATCAATAAATTAGAATATCTTAAAAAATTACTTTATTTCAGTAATTTAATTCAAAAAGTGAAACTCATATTATATAGATTCATTACACACAGAGTGATAGATTTAAAGCATTTCTTTTTAATGTTGATGATTATGGCTTACATCTAATGAAAACCCAAAATTCAATATCTAAGAAAATTAGAATATTACATAAAACCAATTTTAAAAAAAGGATTTTGAATACAGAAATGTTGGCTTACTGAAAAGTATGTCCATGTACAGTACAGTATGCACTCAACACTTTGTGGAGGCTCCTTTTGCTTGAATTACTGCATCAATGTGGCGTGGCATGGAGGTGATTAGCCTGTGTCACTGTTGAGGTGTTATGGAAGCTCAGGTTGCTTTGATGGTGGCCTTGAGCTCATCAGCATTGTTGGGTATGGTGTCTCATCTTCCTCTTGACAACACCCCACATATTCTCTATGGAGTTTAGTTCAAGTGAGTTTGCTGGCCAATCAAGCACAGTGATACCGTGATCATTATTATTATTATACAGTATTTATAAAGCGCCAACAGTTCGCTCAGCGCTGTACATTACAATGGGAGACAGAACATGCAACAGTACAATAACAATACAATGTGATACACGAGGGGTTTGAGGGCCCTGCTCTTTCGAGCTTACAATCTAGGAGGGAGGGGATAGTGGTACAGGAGGAAATGGCTGTGGGGGATGGAGTGGTAGGAAGAGTGGAGGAGGTCGGCAATTAGCAGGGGGTGGGGTAGGCTTCCCTGAAGAGGTGGGTTTTCAGGGTTCACCTAAAGGAGAGGAGAGTAGGCGATAGTCTGATGGATTGGGGTAGAGAGTTCCAGAGGATGGGTGATGCCCTGGAGAAGTCCTGGAGGCGGGTATGGGAGGAGGAGACCAGGGAACTAGAGAGAAGGAGGTCTTGCGAGGAGCGGAGAGTGCGTGTTGGGTGGTATTTAGATATTAGGTCGGTGATGTAGTTTGGGGCAGTATGATGGACAGCTTTGTACGTCAGTGTTAGGATTTTGAATTTGATCCGTTGGGCATTCGGAAGCCAGTGGAGGGATTGGCAAAGGGGGGTGGCAGAAACGGAGAGGTTGGTAAGGTGGATGAGTCTGGCTGCTGTATTCAGGATTGACTAAGGCGGGGATAGCCTGTGGCGAGGCAGGTCAGTGAGGAGGGAGTTGCAGTAATCGAGTTGTGATAAACCAGGTAATGGTATTTATGGCAGTGTGGGCAGGTGTCATGTCCTACTGGAAAATAAAATCAGCATCTCCATAAAGCTGGTCAGCAGAGAGAAGCATGAAGTGCTCTAAAATTTCCTGTTAGCTGTACTTACTTTGGAATTGATAAAACACAGTGAACCAACACCAGCAGATGACATGGCTCCCCAAATCATCACTGACTGGAAACTTCACACTGGACCTCATGCAACTTGGATTCTGTGCCTTTCCACTCTTCCTCCAGTCTCTGGGACCTTGATTTGCACAATTTACTTTCATCCAAAAAGAGGACTTTGGACCACTGAGCAACAGTCCAATCCTTTTTCTCCCTAGCCCACTTAAGACAAGGAATGCAGCAGTTGAAACCCATGTCCTGGATCCGTCTGTGTGTGGTGGCTCTTGAAGCACTGACACCAGTCATAGTCCACTGTGAATTTCCCCCAAATTCTTGGATGGCCTTTGCTTCACAATCCTCTCAAGGCTGTGGTTATCCCTGTTGCTTGTGCACCTTTTTCTACCACACTTTTTCCTGTCACTCAACTTTCCATTAATATGCTTGGATACAGCACTTTGTGAACAACCAGCTTCTTTAGCAATGACCTTTTGTGACTTACCCTCCTCGTGGAGGGTGTCAATGACTGTATTCTGGACAACTGTTAAGTCAGCAATCTTCCCCATGATTTTGTAACCTACTGAACCAGACTGAGAGACCAATTAAAAGCTCAAGAAACCTTTACAGGTGTTTTGAGTTAATTAGCTGATTAGAGTGTGACACCATGGGGTTTATTTACTAAAGCTGGAGACTCCAAAATCAGACTCCCTTCTGCATAGAAACCAATCAGCTTCCAGGTTTCATTGCCAAAGCTTCATTGAACAAGCTGAGGTTAGAAGCTGATTGGTTTCTATGCAGAAGGGAGTCTGATTTTGGACTCTCCAGCTTTAGTAAATAAACCCCCATAAGTCTACAATATTGTACTTTTTCACAATATTCTAATTTTCTGAGATACTGAATTTTTGGTTTTCACGAACTATAAGTCATATAATCATCTAAATAAGAAAGGCTTGAAATATATTACTGTGTGTAATTAATCTATATTTTATCTAAGTTTCACTTTTTGAATTGAATTACTGAAATAAATTAATTTTTGATAATATCCTAATTTATTGAGATGCACCTGTATGCTGCCAATGTATGCTGTTACAGTGACAGTCTATAAAATTCATACTAATACATAACACCAAAAAAGCTTTAAAACATCCTCAAGCATTATTGTTTAAAGGATTTGTGTACTTCTAATGTTGGCTTCAAATCTCATGAAAAGAGATTCTCCCCACTGTACATTTTTTCTTTTTTTTTTTTTGGTCCTTAATGGCAGTGAAGAGCTTCCCATACCTTTTTTAAGAGTAGTTTCCTATTTGGCCTTAAAAATGACCATCATTTAACAACAAGATCAAACCCTTATAGACTTGAGGTGGGTTCACTACATGGTTTGTGTTTGCAGATTTTTTTTTTTTTAAATCAGATATTTTTTTACTGAAATATTTATTTCCAATTGCAAAAACAAAACAAAATTAGACATAGACAAGCCCATCACGAGGGCAAGTAAAGAAAACTGACTGCTTACATGAAGCATGGTTCCTTGGAATCATAATAGAAAAAAGTAACTGAGATTTACAACATACATCGAATACTCAGTTTACAGAGACAGCTCTTTTTACCTTTAAGATTAACAGAACAAATTTACATAACATAGAATCAGGAAGTATTGTGCTTTTCTCTTATGACTATATAACTCTAGTCAGGACAGCCACTCCAAATTGGAATCTACAGGGAGAATACATGTATTATTATTATTATTATCATGGTATTCTTCAGTGGAGGTAAAAGTTGATTTAGTAGTGAATAGCCAGGGGTCCCATATTTTATGAAATTTCCTGGGACAGGTTCTGTTTACATGTTAGTTATTCCCTCTTTAAAGTGAAATTCATTATATCCTTCCACTGAGAAAATGTTGGAGGGGTAAGTGAAAGCTACTTCTGCAAGATAAGTTTACAGGCAGTATACAAGGCTCTGGTCCATAATAGGTTATGTTCCATAGATACCGCCTCCTCCAGAATAATACCTAAGAAAGCACACTTAGGATCAAGTGGGATCTGAATAGAGCAAATACTATTAGGTATCTGGAAAACTACAGCCCAATAATGAGGTTTAGGGCAAGACCACAGTATATGGATTAGAGATTAGAGACCCTGTGTTTACCTTGCAGCATGGGCAAGTAGGTGAACCAGATGTACCCCAGATGCACCCCGTAGGTGGAGACGTTGTGGTGTGTAGTTAACCCTGTGCAATATAAATGATTGTGTTAAGCATTGAGAAGGGGAAAGGGATACCATAGTGATGAGTTCTAGTGCCTCTTGCCACTGATCTTCCTCAAAAGGGACCCAAGTCTTCCTCCCACCTATTACTACAATTCCAAGTGTATCTGTGCATTGAAGGTTGTGTGCAAAGCAAAGTACAGATCCCTGATTAAGACTTTTTTGGTACAGGACGTGGACACCACCATTATAATTATATATGAGGGATTGTATTTCAACCCCAGCGAAGCAGTCTGACAGCATAAAGCATGATGGAGCTGAAGATATTGAAAAAAACATTTTATGAGATACTTGATATTTCTCCACTAAAATGTCAAAAGGTAGAAGAACATCCATGCTATATAACTGGTGCAAGTGAGTAATGCCTGCTTGATTGCTAAGTATCTAAACATTTGAGTTTGGCTAGCTCAGGAAGGCTCATATTATTCCATATTGACATAAACTGCATATACCCTCTATGAAATGTTTGATACCTAACAGATTCCCACAGATGATGAAGCATGTAAAATATTGGAAACGTATGTTGAACCTGAAAGTGATCCAAAATTAGGTGTTCCAATAAGGGACCTCAGGAAATTGGAACAATATGATCCATTGAATGGGATCCATCATTTTAATAGTTTGTTACCCATTTATATGTTGGAGTTGGGAGGCCAGGTAATACAATTTGGAATTAGGGACCCCCACCATCTTTTTATGCTCTCCCCAAAGTGCACAAGCATCAGGAAAGACCTCCAGGTCAACCTCACTGAGGGGGCCAGTAAATATATAGGATACATAGGATACATCTTACACCCTTATGTCTACAGTTTATCATCATACATTGAGGATGTCAAAATTGTATTAATAAATGATCTGATATCACTCTGGATAATGATGTATAGCTGGCTAGTCTTAATGTTGAAGCTCTTTATAGCAACATCAGATATTGCAAATATTTCCTGAAGTTTAAAGGTGTAGTATTTCAGAAACACACTGAGGTTGTTCTTCAACTTCTGCAGTTTGTTCTAGAGCATAATTTCTACATTTGTAATGGGAGGCTCTATAGACAATGTAAAGGCACTGCAATGTGTTCAACCTGTGCACCGACATGCCAAATTGTTCATGGGTTGGTGGGAGAGCACCAGCAATTTTTCAAAACAATTTGAACAATACACTATATGTATTTTACTCTCGGTGTGCTTCATCAATTACATTTTCATTCTATGGCAAGGCTCATAGGAAAATTTTGAGGAGTTTGGGACTGAGTTGAATAGGAATGACACTGGGATGTATTTTACAAGTGAGATCAATTATGATTGTATAAACATTTTTAGATCTTAAAATCATGGGAAATGAGAATGGTATCATTGAAACAACAATTTACCATAAACCCACATCAACCAATCAGTGAAAGAAATAAGTATTTGATCCCCTGCTGAAGTGAAAGAGAAAAATAATTTATTTGCAGATCTTTATAACAGAAACTAAGAAAAATTTTGTTTAGCAAAAAATAAAAACTCCAGTGGTTATTAAATACCACAAAAAGAATCTGCCTAAAAAAGAAAAGATAACAGTTTTGTTTGGGTATAGTGTGGCATGTCACAATTGTCATTCTAAGTGCAACAGTGCTAAAAGCTAAAAACTGGCCTGGGCAGGAAGAGGGTAAAACTTCCCAGTAGGCAAGTGGTTAAGAAGAGGAGTGTATCTATATGGCGATATGTCTCCTGCAGGCACATTAAAGATGGAGACATTCCCTTAAGGGTATTAACCTCTTGCCCTCCAGAGGATTTACCACCCTTTCTGACCAGACCATTTTTTGCATAACAGCACTGTGCTATTTCAGCTGGTAATTGCGCAGTCATGCAATGCTGTACTCAAACGAGATTTATGTCCTTTTTTCCCACACAAATAGAGGTTTCTTTTGGTGGTATTTGATCACCTCTGGGTTTTTTATTTTTTGCTATGTAAACAAAAAAAGACCAAACGTTTTGAAAAAAACCACAATATTTTCTCATTTCTGTTCTAAAAAAATATCCTATAAACTCACATTTCGCCATGAATGTAGTCCAAAATGTATTTTGCTATATGTCTTTGGTAAAAAAAATCCCAATAAGTGTATATTAATTGGTTTGTGTGAAAGTTATAGTGTCTACAAACTATGGTATAAATATTGGAATTTACACCATTTATTTGCTATACAGGGCTGCCCTGGTTTAACTAACAATTGTGCTGTCATGCAATACTGTACGTAAATTAAATTGATGTCCTTTTTTCACACATATAGAGCTCTCTTTTGGTGGCATTTGATCACTGAGTTTTTTATTTTTTGCGCTATAAACAAAAAAGAGCGAAAGTTTGAAAAAAAAAGATATTTTCTCATTTCTGTTATAACAAAATATCCAATACATTCAAAATTTTGTCATAAATTTAGGCAAAAATGTATTTTGCTATATGTCTTTGGTAAAATAAATCTCTGCCAAAAAATATAAAATATATATGCTGAAGCATAGGGGCCATCCACCCACTGGCCACCCCAGGTCCCCATGCTTGGGCATATATGCTCTTTTTTTTACTGCGGATGAAAAATCTCATCCAACAGCGCTGCACACACTTAAGTATATTCTGAGACCAAGAGCCTGTTTCTGTCAGAATAAACAGATCTGCGCTGTAGCTGAATGGCATTACTGCAAGGAAAACAGCAATGGTTAACAAACCAGTAACAGTATAATATTAAATCCGTAACAGTAAAACAGTAACTTGACAACAATAAAACAACTATTTTTTTTTATTTTACTTTTTATTTTTTATGAGTTTTTTTTACTTTTTTATTTTTGTTTGTACTTTTTTTTAACTACCAGATGCTAGGGACTCTCAAAATGCGACAGCCAGTTTTCTGACTACCTAACATCTTTTGAGATGCAGGACAGGAGGGACAAAAAAAGCAGGTGTCACGCCTAATTCCATGTTTGCTACAGACATGACATCTTTTTTAGAGTGTCTTTTGTGTTGGGATACCAGAAATGGCATCGGGAAAATGCCTCTCATGCAGCCGGCTAACTGCATCGGATACAAAAGGACCATGATTATCTCTTCCTGGAATTATAGGAAGGATCCGCTTCGTCCAGCACAAAAGCATTATATAGAGTCAATTGAAATAAATAAAAACAGGCAATTATTTGTACCAGCGTCAGGCTTTGAAGGAAACTAAGTAAGGCTTCCTTATCTGGTCATTGAAGTCCACCCCTTCCATGTTAAGGTTATAGTCGTGGACACAGAGGGGTTACTCAACAACACCAGCTGCCATGGAAATTTGGATGTTCATGTCTGCGTGAATGGAAGACAGGACAAAAACATCCCGTTTGTCCTTCCACTTTACTGTAAGCAATTCATCATTTTTCAAGCAGGCTTTTCCCCTTAAGATGGATATTTATAAGCCGTTGGGAGAAGCCCTGGTGATTAGGTCGCATGGTGGCACATACTCCAATTCCAAGATTGTATAAATGTCTAAATAGTGGCATGCTTGTATAAAAATTGTCCACGTATAAGCAGTACCTCATATGGAAAAGGGGTAACACCAAGACCCAAACTATCTTGCCACTGCTCCCCATGTAGTCTGGGCATCCGGGGGGCTCCATGTGACTTCGTAAATTCAAAAATTACATTTAAGCATGTTGCCCTCTTGCAGGTTTTATACATTTTGACCCCATATCTGGCTTGCTTGCTGGAGAGAAATTTTTGCAAGTAGGGTGGCCATAAAAACTAGGTGGCCAAAAATAACTAATCAACACAGTTGTTTTTCTGGGGAATATAGACATCTGAAAATTTCTGGTTAAGGTGGCCGAATTTTGCGGAGCCTGTCAAATTCAGGGTCACCTCGAGGACGACGGAGTGTATTGTCCTTGAAATGCATAAATTGCATTATATTCTCATATCTATGTCTGGCCATGGCAGCAGAGAACACAGGCATATGATGAATCAGGTCTGTGGACCAATACAACTGCAATTGTTTTTTTTTTTTTTTAGTAATGCCCATGTTGAGGGTTAGGCCCAAAAAAACTTTAAAATTTGGAAACCATAATAGGTTTCCATGCAAATGGTCTGGCAAGGTTTGAATTTGGGTTGGCTGTGATAAATTGTGCATATAAATTGCTTTGATCCACAATCAATCCATACAGATCTTCCATGAAAAACAGCTCCAAAAAATCAAGGAAAGTAGTTACATTTGCTGTTTCCACCTGAATTTCTGGGTTGGGCAGTGAAAGAGGGAAGTACGGGTGCTGCAGAGTTTGTGGGTTGCCAGTCAGGATTTTCAAGCATATCCAGAAGGACACTATGGGCTCTATGGGCCTGTGTTGTAATTCTTGGTGGCTGCGGGACACTACTTGTGCTAATCACTGCACCAGTTTGTACTGCACTTATGGGACTCGCCACATCACCAAGTGATACTGCAATGCTGGTATGTACTCGCCAGTTCACCAAGGTAAAGCGGCAATAGTACTGGCACTCTGCTGCATATGAGAATCATCATGCAATTGTGCCACCTCAGCAACCTGGGAATGAGGTCAGGTACACCTGACCTTAGTCAGGGTACTGCTGCTGACTATATGTTCATATTCTGAGCCTGATTCTGTCAGTGAGGCTTCCCCTTCACTTGCACCTGACATGGTCAGAATCCTGTAGGCCTCTTCACTAGAGTACCTTTCATTGGGCATTTTGGCCTCTAAATTTATAGGTACCTAGTGTGACTCATGGGAAAAAGAGCACTTAGCTGTCAGGAACTGCTTGAACCACTACAAAAAAATGTACCTGCAAGTGTTAGCAGAGGTCAGGTCTGATTCTGCTAACACTGCAGTTTTGTGTGCAATGTATCAAGTGACAGTGATCTGTTGACACTGCACTTGCTGGGGGAGAAGGGGGGGTGTTAAGCATAGGGGCTAAATACCTCCTACTGAAGGTTCTCAAAACCCTGATTAGTCAGAGTAGGTTAACAGGACATTATAGCCTGCATAACATTGCAAAGCAAAGGCTCAGTGTTCATTACAGGTTGTTTCTGCCTAACTGTGATCTGCCTCTGATATGTCATCTGTACTCACTGCACCATTAGACTGGGACTGTGAGGCTTCATCGTCTTGCCAGGCTGGACAGCTTGCATGGACTGGAATGTTCTGTGCTGAAGTCAGAACGGGCTACAGAGAAGGGGCAAATCATTCCAAGCTTGCATGGACTGGACTGTTCTGTGCTGAAGTCAGAACGGGCTCAGTATATGGGCAAATCATTCCAAGTGTCCCTCAGCTTGTCTTTCACAGAGCACTGTGGGAGGGCCTTGACGCCATCTTGCTGAGGCTTGGAGGAGTAAGCCGCCTTGTCTTTGTTCTTCTTTTTCATGGTCAGTGCACCTCAATGCACCGCCACAGGAGGATATCTTGCTGGTGAGTCGTTCCGGGAAGGGATCGGCCTGATTCAAGATGGATGGTATAGGATTTAGTGAGCTGAACCTGGGCAGATTTGCCCAACAGTAGATGCTTGTAATGTCAAAAATGTCATTGTCAAAGATCCTGAAGATTCTTAACAAAAGACTTTAAAAGCACTAATAGTTTAGAAACATCCTCTGTGTAATTACTTTTGAGGTCAGACAGGCTTCCAAGACCTGCTCTCATAGATAATAGTCAGAATTTTAGTGCCTCTATTGTGAACTTTGAAAAAAAAATTAATTTCCCTAGAATGCCTATAGATACAAAAATTAGTGAATACTTCTTTTAAAGTAAATTTACTGTTGGTTCAAAATATGTATACACTTGTGAGCAATTAACTTTAGGTCCTTTGGTCTTCCATTAAATAAAGAGGCAATCTGACTTCTAAATACTTACCTTTTCTTGCAGTGGGACCCCCCAGAGTCTTACTAACCCCTACCTCACTACCATCTCTACCTCTAGCCTAAAGCTAAAGGTGGGCACTGTGTGCAGAAGAGAAACTGATTGGCTGCTCAAAGCTGAATGGAGCTTCACTATTTTATTAAAGCCATGACCCTTGGTAGCAGACAGTGAAAGAATAAAATGCATACCTAAAGAAAAACAAGTTCTTTGAAAGGTTCAAGTCTTCAAATCAGGAATTCAATAATGTAGGTAAATAAGAGAGGCAGAAAAGAAGGAAAGCAAAGTATACTCTGACCTCAGTGATAAGTATATGAAACCCGTTCAATCTTCAGATAACATAGGTTGCTTTCAGTGTTTTAACTGTAACATTTGTAATTGGATTTGTGAAAATAAAATAAATTCTACTATCCATCTACAGACAAGATTCTGCCATTAGTGGTTAATGTACTTGCAACAAGATTTCTGTATCTAAAGAAATAACCTTTCCCTTTGATTAATGTATAAGATGTTCTGTCCACTTAACTGAATAGTCCAGAAATATTTTAGTGATATTACATTTTCTATTGAATTGAATGCCAAGGTTGGTTTTGTACCTATGCAATTTACTTTTGTACAATACCAGATTTTAAAAACAGACCACACAGAGGTGATTGTTGGTAAGGGTATTGAAAAGAAATATCTCTTGGATACATATCCATAACTCTTTGAGATGTATGAATGGAGTTCTTAGTCATTCATGTATTTTTCAATAACGGTATGTCAGAAGATGACACTGCTTATGCAGTTTTTCTTGAGGATACTCAGATTCAAGTTCAGCAATTGCACAACCTGTCAGATGTAGCTTTTAAGACACAGAGATTCTTGCATATGCTTTGTACTATTTCAAGGGTAGATAGCCTTTGGAGGCTCTAGCCTATTTTGCTATTGTCTCCAGCTTAATGCCTACACTTGAGCCCAGGTGGGCAGCAAAATAGAATTCTTCCCCTAGTTGTCGATAGTTGTCAAATGCTTCCCTAGAACTTCTCAGAATCCAGCCGAGCCCACTGACCCCAAACCTTTCGAGATTATTTGACTTTGTCAGAGTTTGACAAAGGAGCGTATCCGGCGTACCCTGTTGTGTGCATGCTCCAAAATGTGTTGTGTCAAGCCAGGTGATGTCAGCACGCCAGCCCTATGTTCTATCTGTGCTCCACCTGTGCTTCAGCACTCGCTCTGGTCCCTCTTCACTACCCAGCCGGCCACGGATCAAGGAATGAGATTGCTTCAAAGCCAGCAGAGGCAGCTGACTATGTACGCCAGATGTAGATGTGCCTATTTTTATTCTTTAATTTGTGAGTGCATTTTTATCCTGCTTTCATAATAAAACTACAGAAAGTCTACACTCAATGGCGCCTCTTCCTTTCTTTTTTCATAGGGAAACATGCACATCTAAAGCTGTTATTCACCAGCTGTGTGCTGGGTGTGTGTGGCCATCTCCTGGGATTCTGTAATGTTGGAATAACCTGTCAGAAATGACTCTTGCAGTTAGCAGTGGGAGGGTAGAACAGATGGGAACCAAATTAGTTGCTTTGGATTGAGGCTAATGCAAACTATAGAAGGATAAGCTTTGTTTGTTTTTTCATTTCAGTTGACAGATGAAAGTGGTTCAGAATATATTTCTCAATGTCAAAAGGGGATTTCTGGCTTAACAGCTCAGAATAATGGACTATTTTTCTGGATAGATCAAGAATATTTTAGCAATCCTACAGTAATCCAGGCAGTGAATCTTCTCATGTAGTGCTTACAATTATTTTTGCAAACACCACTTTTAAAAATGGCTCATCCAACAAAATTCAAAAGGCAAATTAAGCACATTGATAGGATTCTTTGAGGCATTAAGTGGAAAAGGGGAATGGATGCTATAAAAATAATTATTAATCATAAAAAAAACTTTAATACTTTATGACCTTCATACATTATATTGCCAAAAGTATTGGGACACCCCCTCCAAATCATTGGATTCAGGTGTTTCAATCACCTCCATGGCCACAGGTGTATAAAACCAAGCACCTCAACATGCAGACTGCTTCTACAAACATTTGTAATAGAATGGGTCGCTCTCAGGAGCTCAGTGAATTCAAACGTGGTACCGTGATAGGTTGCCACCTGTGCAATAATTCCATCTGTGTTATAATACCACTAACACTTGACCATGAAATATTTAGTACCAAGGAAATTTCAAAGTGGAAGCAACTGGGAACAACAGCAACTTAGTCACGTAAAATGACAGAGCGGGGTCAGCGCATGCTGAAAGGCACAGTGCGCAGAAGTTGCCAACTGTCTGCAGAAAACTCCAAACTTTGTGTGGCCTTCAGATTAGCACAACAACAGTGCATATGGGTTTCAATGGACAAGCAGCTGCATCCAAGCCTTACATCACCAAGTGCAATGCAAACCATTGGATGCAGTGGGGTAAAGCATGCCGCCACTAGACTCTAGAGCAGTGGTGAGTGTTCTCTGGAGTGATGAATCATGCTTCTCTGTCTGGAAATCCGATGAGCGTGTTTGGAGGTTTCCAGTAGAACAGTACTTGCTTGACTGCATTGTGCCAAGTGTAAAGTTTGTGTGTGTGGGGTTGTTTTTCAAGAGTTGGGCTTGGCCGCTTAGTTCCAGTAAAGAGAACTCTTAAGGTGTCAGCATACCAAGACATTGTGGACAATTTCAGGCTCCCAACTTTGTGGGAACAGTTTGGGATGGCCCCTTCCTGACCTCAACCAGATAGAACACGTTTGGGATGAATTAGAGTGGAGACTGCAAGCCAGGCCTTTTCATCCAACATCAGTGCTTGACCTTACAAAATGTGCTTCTGAAAGAATGGTCAAACATTCCCATAGACACACTCCTAAACCTTGTAGACAGCCTTCCCAGAAGAGACGAAGCTGTTATAGCTGCAAAGGATGGGCCAACTCAATAATGAATCCTACGGACTAAGACTGGGATGCCATTAAAGTTCATGTGCATGTAAAGGCAGGTGTCCCAAAATGTTTGGCAATATAGTGTATATTTTGTCTATTGTACTATGCGACCATAGTAAAAGTCTATGAGGAAAAGTCTTCGGTCTATGCTTTATAAATGCCCAGGGAAAAAGACCATTGCAGCTCATATTAAAAAGGGACAGGTAACAGGCTTTTGAGTGACTTTAATTTCTAGGAATCAAGATGATAGCAGTACGTCCTGCTAGAAATAACTTATTGATGGAAAATATTAAAGTGGTTGTAAACTTCAGTCATGAAATATGAAAAAAGCACATCATTCTATACTGTGTACTTGCTTCTCTCCAAAGTACTGAGTGTTATTTCTCTCTGCTGCCTGGTTACTCTGTTAACATCATGAGTCACTTCTGGCAGCTTTTCCGGATACCAAGAGCTAAAAAAGCGATGGGAGAGGGAGTTGCAGCACTCAGATTGTGACTCATTCACAGCTCTGCTTGTTCTTTGTATTGTGTGAACGGGTGTGTCCCTTCTGTTCAGTTAGGGCTCAAAGCTGTTGGCTCTCGAAAGATTTCTGAACCCCCCTTCCAACCCCAGCTCCTAGATTAAATAGAAGAAATTCCTTTCCTTTTTTTGAGTTTTCAGATTGATCTACAAAAGAAATGGCTAATGCTAGTCACTTCACTGGATATATGTATGTTTACAACCTTTTCAAGGACTGTAGCGATCTTCTGGGGGATAGTATTTTTGAATTTAAAGGATAACTTTTGTTAATATGACTTGATCGTAACAAACCTTCAATTTATATTAAACCTCTGTTCTATTTGCCAAAAACAAATCAAAAATAAATGCAGATATTAACCACCTAGTCAATATCTGGTAGAATATGGTACTCTAATAGAAGCTTGCAGCAAATATGGGCTACATCTGTTCTACCTGATATAAATCCAATTGGCAATTAATAAGCATTACAGGATTAGATTCATAATGTTAATCAAATAGTGACAGAATTAGCCACAAAAATGTTTGGAAATCCATCCAATGGATGGGAAGTCATTAAATAAACTGTTCTCAAAAATAAGCAGTAGTGAAAGTCCATTGTCACTTTTCACAGACTATTGGATAAACATAAAAATGGCTAGGAGGTAAAGTAGAAATCTTTTAGGGCAGTAAATAATCTCCAAGCCTTAGTGTATTGCATTTGCACTGTTCAAAGTCCCATTTTAAATTGCAGGCACAAAAATCCAATTGCTTTCTATTCTTGGATTATGAGCACAACAGAGAGCAGTGTATTTTTATAAATTGGCAAATAGACTTTGGCTATTGTTGCAGGAGTGAAGACATTCACTGAGTATCATTACAACAAAGGTTCTGCGTTTGTGACTTACCAAAAGCCACTGTTGAGATTATTTGAAAATAATACTGGTATTTAACCAATTGCCCTTCCAGACTCCTGAGTAGTGATGGGCTTGATGTTCAAGCGAACGATAACACATGAACAGTAAGGGCATTTGGCAGGCTATTTGCCTGCCATGCCCCACGATGCACTGCGCTCTTACAGTGCATTGTGATTGGCCAAAGCAATGCATCTGACCATAGGTCAAGTGCAATGCTTTGACCAATCACAGCACAATGCACTGTGAGAGCCATGATTGGCCAAAGTCACGGTGACTGGCCAATCATGGCCATGGCTCATGGCAAAGTCCATGCTCCACTCTATATAAGGCTGCTTACACAGCAGCATTATGTAGTGTGTTGCTGCAGTTAAGTGGATAGTTAGAGGTGTGTTATGAGTGTAGTTTTGTGTAGGGCGGTGTTGTGAAGAGCAGTGTAGTAGTGTCAGTGTGTTTTACAGCACTTCTGTGTCACCGCTGTTACTATTTTTTTTTTCCTTTGTTATTTTTTTTGGTTCTGTTGCTGCATCTTTAATGTTTCCCTTTCTGTGTCACAGCTGTTCCTTTTTTTTTTTTTGAAAATTTCGTTTAATTTTTTTTGCTGCTGCAGCATCTGTAAAATTATTTAGGGCAAATTTGCTGTTCCTCCTTCTGTGTCACAGGCATTCTTCCTTCTGCATCAGCAGTGGCTCCTTTTTTTTTTTAGCTTTCTGAATTTTTTTTAATTGTATTTTTTTTTTTTTTTGCCGCAGCAAAAATATTTTGAGCATAATTGCTGTTCCCCTTCTGCAATGCAGGTGTTCCTCCTTATGGATCAGCAGTGGTTCCTGGTTTTTTTGGCTTTCTGATTTTTTTTTCCAACAGCAACAAACAACTTTTCTTCATATTTCTATTATTCCTACTGAGTAGCAGGTGTTCTTCCTTCTGCGTCACCAGTGTTTTTTTTTGCCGTTCTTTTTTTTTTACATTTATTTTATTTTAATTTTTTGCAGCAGTAAACAAAAATTCTCCATAATTGCTGTACCCCCATCTTCTTTAGGAAAAAAAAACACAATAATAAAACAGTTTGTAGTGCACCAAGTGCAAAAGTATTCCACCCAAGCATCAAAACCCCATCCCACACTCTAAAATAAAAAGTTATAAAATCCCCCCAAAAACTTCCCATCATGTCCAAAAGGCCAACAAGGAAAGGCAGATGGACAAGAAATTGTCAGTCATGTTCCCCCAGCCGCAGCACACTGCTAAGTTGGCTCCAGTGAAGGAGGAGGGAGGGGATGATGAGGTCACTGACTGTACTTGGATGTCTGAGAGAACAGAGGAGGAAAATGAGGAGGAGGCACAACTCCAATGCAGTAGGATATTCTCCAGGGGCAGGCGTAAGGGTAGCTACCCTATTGCATAACATGACAGAGCTACACAGGTGCAGGATGCTTCTGATTCCCCACTAACTTCCAAAAGTTAATTGGTGTGGGATTTTTTTAACACATGTGCAACGGACAGCAGCATTGCTGTTTGCAATCCCTGTCTGAAGAGGATCAAGTGTGGCCAAAACACCAGCTGCTTGGGCACCACATGCTTGACAAGACATGACAACCTGCCATGCAGCCCATTGGCAACAGCACCTGAGAGATCATAGAAAAGTGCAGACTTCTCCTTGCTCCTCATCTAGGATCTCTACCCCTACAATACCTCCATTTGTCTCAACAGCCTCCAATGAGAGGGATGATGGTATGGCAATGGGTGCCACAGGACTTTGCACCCAATCAACTAGCACAACACCACCTCTTGATTTCACCAGGCAAATTTTACTACCCCAGTTGCTGAACTGTAAAAAAATAAACACTGTCCCACACATCCACATGCTCAGCGTTTAAGCTAGCTTGGCCAAATTGCTAGCATTACAACTACTGCTTTTGCATCTGGTGGACTCTGCCCCCTTTTGTGAATTTGCAGAATGTGCTGTGCCACAGTGGCAGGTTTCAAAAATAAATTTTTACGTAAAGGCCATTCCAGCTCTGTGCCATCATGTGGAATATTAAATAGCAGGACTCATTCCTGCACTCACCAAGAATAACTGTGAGGGGTTACAGTGTTCAGGCACCACCAACACCTGTGTGACAGGTGCATATAATTTACGTTATTTAGAGCAGTGCAAATTCCTGCACTCATCAAGAGTAATGCAGGCCATAGATGGGTCGAAAATCGGCCGAAAATAAAATCGGCCGATTTTCGGATCGTCAGTGGGCTATTTTTCGGCCATTTTTCGGTATTTTGGCAATCGGCTGATTTTTGCGGCAATGATGGGCAAATCGGCCGATTTTTTACCGATAAAAAATCTGCGCATGAGCAGTGACCTGCAAGAGGAAGACAAAAAGAAGAAGAAGAAGAAGAAGAAGAAGAAGAAGAGGATGAGGATGAAGAAGAGGATGAGGATGAGGATGAAGAAGAGGATGAGGATGATGAAGAAGAAGAGGATGAGGATGATGAAGAAGAAGGATGAAAAATAAGAGGAATTCCAGTACGGCAAAAAGTGTCCCTGCAGAGAGCTCCGCTATTTCTTTGACAGTTCTTTGACATTTACAGCGGTTGCAACATTGTATCTATTTGTTTCCGAATAAAAACATCTGTATCCGAAATGGATACAAATAGATACATTGATGCAACCGCTGTAAATGTCAAGGAACTGTCAAAGAAATAGCGGAGCTCCCTGCAGGGACACTTTTTGCCGGCTGTAGACGGGATGAAAATCGGCCGATTTTTTTTACCATTGCTGGTAACGTCGGCCGCTTGAACGGCCGATTTTTCATTTTTTAAAAGAAAAATCAGCCGTTTTTCTCCCCGTCTATGGCCTGCATAACTGTAAGGGTTTACAGTGCTGAGGCACCGACACCCAAGGCCCATTTTTTCAACACACTGTGTGAAAAGTGCATATCCTTAGAATTTGTAGAGCAGGGTCCAATCCTGCAGTCATCAAGAATAACTCAGAAGGGTTACAGTGTGAAGGCACCACCAACTGTTCACCCACCAAACACCCCAGTCCCCACCCCACACTATATAAGGGTTGCTTAAACTGCAGCCTTGATGGACACTGCCGAAGATAGAGGGGAGAATACTCTCTCCCCTCAAAAAAATAAATAATAACAAAATAAAAAAAACAAATAGAAATAAAACAAAAATTAAATTTTATAAAAGAAACAGAGTGTCTCCCAGCTCCCCAAACCATACCAGGTCCTTTAGGTCTAGTAGAAAGGTTAGGAGGGACCCCACAGTAAGAAATTTAAAAGGTGCATGGGGTTCCCCCTAAGGGCTCGTTCACACTTGGCTGTTTTGCCAACGCTTGCCAAACGCCCCTATAGCGTTTGGCAAGCGTTGGTCCGGCGTTTGCGGAGCGTTTTTTAACGCTCGGCAAACGCTCCGCAAACGCCGCATGCGCGGTTTAGCGGCAGGTTGCTAGGCGTTTGCCAAGCGTTAATAACGCCCCACAAATGCCTATAATGCAGTTTGAGTGGTGTTACCACTCCGCAAACGCCCCGCAACCGCGTCGCAACCGCACCGCAAACGCCGGCCGGGCGTTTGCGGAGCGGCACCATAGACGAGAATAGGAGGCTTCAACGCCTCCTGACTCGTCCAGAGGCGTCCGTTTTGCCGCGACGCAACATGACGCAAACGCTCCCGTTAGAACAGCACCATGTGCTGTAATGTGCAGAATTGGCAGAGGCGTTTGGGAAGCGGTAAAAACGCTTCCCAAATGCCTCTCTGCCGCCTGCACACAGCGCTAGTGTGAACGTAGCCTTAAAGCCCAGAAGGCCCTTTAGGTCTTGTAGGAAGGTTAGGAGGGACCCCACAGCAAACAATTAGTTTGTGGGGTTCCCCCTAAAAGCCCTACCAGGCTCTTTAGGCCTGGTAAGACATTTAGGGGAAACCCACCAACCAAAAATTGAGGGGGGGAAGCGTGTGGTCCCCCCTAAATTCCTACTAGTCCCTTGATTTGAGCAGGCCAAGAAAGGGGAGGGGAGTAAATGAGCATCCCCCCTCCCTGCAGCTTACCAGGCCACATGACCTTGGCATTGGAATAGTGTTCTCATGCTGATGGGGACAAGAACCTCTTCCGCACAACCCTGGCCCAGTGGTTGTGAGGGTCTGTGGGCAGGGGAGCTCATTAGCATTAAATAAGGGGGCACCCTGATGCTGCCCCTTTGTGAATGAGTAAGGGGTACTTGTACCCCTACCCATTCACTACAGGGTTACAATGAGTCAAAAATAAAGAGACTAGTCTTTTGAAAATGTCCTTTATTGAACAAAAAGCAAAACAAACATTTTTGACAAAACCTTTATATAAAAGAAAAAAAAATGGTTTCATCGTTGTAATCCATCATCAATCACAGCATCCAGCGTTGTCATGATGACATCGACTCGCCAAAAAAAAAAAAAAAAGCCCACCAACCCGTTCACACCCACTAAGCACATACTTTATGATAATGTAGGGAACTGTCATTTTATACACTAGTTGTGGTTTGTTTACATTCATATACAGCCACTACCATAGAGGTCCCATTACAGACAAGTCCCTAGGTGTGCTTCCTGCCCCTATAAGGAGGTGAAGAAACCCCAGGATGTTATATAGTTTGTTTTTCCAGGAAGTATCAGGCAGAGGGTGCCAGCCTGCCATGTGCTGTGTATCTGGGGAGAACTGTATGGTGATTCTGTGAGTAATGATCCAGATTAACAAGGCTGCTATCTCTAGTTGTTACTGAAGCAGATTAGGTCTGCCTCTGTTATATTTCAACTTCTGTATTGGAACCCTAATATCTCTGTAAGAGATTTGTGGTTCATTATCATTATTCTATTTACACACTGCAGAATCCTTATAGTTGTCTATATATATATATAATATATATATATATAGATCAGTGTTTTCACCTGCATAAGACTGTCAGGTGAACTTTCTGTTAATTGCAGTGTATCCAAGTCCATCCCCACCATCAGGGGCCCTGGTGAATAAGCAGACTGGGACTTAGACTCCGTGTCCTGGGGAATCCTGTCCTGAGGACCGCTAGAGGTACCACCAAACGGTCATTACAGAACCCTACGGCCGGCCTGACCGTTCCACCTCTCCAGCCCAGGAAATGTGCACTATGCGTAAGTTGACCCTTTTTACTGTATATGTTTTTAACAAGCAATTTTTTTTATTAATAAATAATTTTACACCATGGACTTTTTTCTTCTCTTTCTATAACATTTATGGTAGGAGATAATTGTTAGAGGAGTGGAGGTGGTCCTGGATGGTTTAATCCTTAGGGGATATAAGTGCTTAATAACCCACTGGAAACTAGAGGGTCATATAGTTCTGATGAGTTCTTTGGAGTGGAGTGGAGGTGAGGGATCATGCAGGGTTTGGAACACAGAGTATAACAATAGCTATTGTTGGATTAAAAAAAAGATTAATTAAATAGAGTTGCAGAAGAGGCACACTGAGCACTTTGTTTCTTGATCACTGGACACTTTTTTTTTGTATAAAGCACAGACACTTTTTTTGTATTAAGCATGGACACTATAAAATAATTATTCATCATTGTGATTGTAGTTATATAACATACTTAATACAGTAGCTGACATTTGTTTACAGGATCCTAGCGTGGGTGTGTTTGAGATGACATTTCCTTATTTTACCTATCTTCAAGTGTTCATTCTGAATACAAAGAATTGTTGATGAAGACTAAAGCAACTAGCAAACATTTTCTTGCAAATGTATGTTCAACTAACAGTTGTAGTTGTGCAGAATTAAAACTTTGCTTTGGTCAACTTTACCCTGGTTTAATCTCAGAGATACAGAGGAAGTAATCACAGTTTAGAAAAAAATAAATTCAACTATTTCTAAAGACAAAACCTCCATCAGGTTTTTTTCAACCATGTCCCATTCAAGAGATTTTTCTTCCGGTGTTAAGACACAGAAAGTAAGAGAAAATATATCAAAAGTGAGGTAAATTCTCTCTTAAGCAGTTGTCACTTTTTTTTGTTTTTTGCAAGTTTTTGAATATAAAAAGAGGTTAAGTTTACTTGTACAAGGGTTCTTTCAAACATTTTGCACACTTTTGTAAACTAATATATATAAAAGTGTGCACACTTTTTGAAGACTCCCTCGTATATAGTATTACATTTATGATAACTGTCATGTTTAAAACTTTTACTTAACTGGTGTCATTAACCTGGTGGGGGAGCCTGATGGAATGACAATGACCTCTCTTACACCTCTGCTGGTAAAGCATACTAGTGGCAGGAGGGCACAGAGTGACACTAGTGCCTTTTAGTTTTTGCTAGCAGCTGGTACAGGTAGTTAAGTGTATCTGAACTGGTCAGCAGTGAATAGTTTCCACACAGATGATGGGCAGGAGACTGGACATAGGAATACTAGGCTATAATCTGCAGTAGCACATGACAATCTCAGGAGCAGCAGACAGGTGGTATGCAGGTGTACAGGCAGGAATGTTGACTGAGGAACTACAGCCTGGAGATGAATGTAGCACAGAGACTCAGACAAGATAGCATTGGCTGGAAGATTTTACCCCCGTCATTGTGGTGCTATTTAGCACTGTTCTACTTTAACTGGTAATTGTGCAGTCATGCAACACTGTACTCAAATGAAGTTTTTATAAATGTTTTTTCACACAAATAGAGCTTTCCTTTGGTGATATGTGATCACTATTGAGTTTTTAATTTTTGCAATATAAACAAAAAAGAAAAAACCATCTAGGGTGATCAAGGGGTTAAAAGTGTGCCTAACTATGTGTAATATGTGTAAAGTGTGCGTGTGCTGCTTTTTACTAATAGATATCTTAGTTTAGATTGTTTACTCTGTACAGGGCTCTGCGTTCGTTATCAACACAGAGTTCTGGGCAGTGATTATAGTCAATCAGCAGGTCCAGGACGTGAATTATTGGCCAGGACTTGCTGACAGGCTTCCACTGTGTACAGTCACAGGGGGTGTCAGTGGGGGGCACCCCCCAAAACTGGAAGCAGGCAGCTACCTACAGGTATGTTGCTTTGCCAGTGCAGGCACACAGTACATTGTTGGTGGTACATATCTGGCCTTTTCACACGCACATTCAGCCAGTGCCTGGGTGCATTTGTCCCAATGTGCTATTTTAACATGATAACATAGCCTTCCTGACACCTTATTGAGAGGCAACCTTGAGAGGTCCTCTGATTATGCACTGTTTGGTGTGGAGCCATTAAAGCATACAAGATGACCAATTGGATGAGTGATGTATTAGGAACACCTTGATGATTGGCACCATACTGCATTTACAGTAACTCAGAAGTGGCAAGACCCTTTTGGGAATGACATACACAGAGCAAATTTTGGAAGGTTACTGATGACCTACCCAAATTTGTTTTGTTGGTGGCTCTGGTGGCACCTTTCAGCCCATCATCCTTTGACTGAGAAATAGAAGAAGCCAGTATAGAAAAAAAATCTACGTCTGTATGGCCAGCTTAATGTTTAATTGTCTACCATAGCAGATCATACATTTTTTTAGACAGGGTTTTAATTTGATAGCAATTTGAAAACATATATATTTATTCCATGCTTTTCATTAATAATATTTAGTAAAGAAATGAAATATAAAACATTAGTCTGTTCATTAAAAGTATATCAAATTATTGTGACTTTTATGTAAAGTAGCAGAATGGAAAGTCTCAAAGTGAACGTATGCATTTACTTAAGAGTGCTTTATTCCCCTTTTTACGCTACATTGTGATGCATGCAGGAGAAAAGAACAGCTTGCATAAAATGTTAGTGTAACATTAAGATAACATTAAGTTAGGTTGGCAAGGGAACAAATTAGCATGATGCAACACTAAAGATTCAAATGACTTTGTGTTCACTTATGTGAGCATTTGATGCTTGGGTAGTGAATGCAAACATCATGCAAATTATCCAGTGTCCATACAAATGTAAAATTTGGGCATTTTTCCAAGCCCAGGAATCACATGTGCTCTGTACAGCCACCCAAAATAAATAAATGGCTGTGCGAGTTGTGTATTTGCTGGTACTCATATAAATATGTGTATAGTGTATGGGTGCATTCCCCAAAAAAGGAATAGCTGCATTCAGCTATACATGGATATTCAATGGCATGCCTATAACAGAGGAATACTCCAATATATGGGAGGCATATTCCACATCCCCATTACAATGTGACCACCAGGGTGTTTAATAGATTATTGCAAATATGTTCTTTTTGAAATGGGAACATTTGTATATTTGGAATAAAAATATATATATGTATACTGTATGTGCAAATGGCTACAGCCCACTCCACCATTAGTAGCACAGCTTACGTTGCTACATTTATTATGGTATGCTAATGGATAAAATAGATACTATCCAGCAAAAAGACACACATATGTACAAAATCAGGCTTTAGGGCTAGTTCACACCAGATGCAGCCCAGTGCATTTTTTCCTACAGCAAAAATGTATGCACAGTGTTTTCCATGTATTCCAGTGGCCCTAGTTCACACCAGTGCAGTCAGTTTCCAGTGCAGAAAAATAAGGAACATGCTGCATTTTTTTCTGCTGGAAAATAGCAAACTGCCTCAGGAATGGAGTGCGTTCTTGTGGTGTGAACTGGCTCTTGAGGTGTGGTCAAACTTTATAGTGGTAGAGTTCACTGAGGGACAATTGAGAGGTAATCTGACTATTTTCAAACACACCACCTGGCACTCCACAAAGAAACTTAAAGGCACAGAGTTTTAATGTACTGTATCAATATGAAATGCAACTTTTTACATTACTTGGGGGCATAATAAATATTCTTATAATTTGTTATTGTGGTGACATTGAGAAACTACTAGCAGAAATGTGGTTATTAGCCATCCAATAAATGTAATGCCCACATGGTGGACTAGCAGGGTAAGCAGGTGAGAAAGGATGTTTTTCTATTTCAGTTTTTGTTTTAAAGTATTTCTGTGTTATTCTTCAACCTCTTATAAAAAAAATTACTGTCTCAATATATGCTGTATTTTTGTAAAATCAATAAAAATAAAAATAAAAAAAAATTTACAGATTATTGACTCACTAAATGTTATGAGCTAAAGTGTTCTCGTCATTGATTGCAACATGCAGTAGTTTATTAAAGTAGATTATTATTTTTGTGTGGCTTTCTGTGATGCAGTTCTATGTGGTATTCTCAGGCACACTTGTGGCCACAATGTTAGCAATTCTGTCCCTTGTTATCATCGCCAAATATGTATATTTTTACTTAGATTTTTGTGTCACTTACTTGTTATGCCCTTTCACAACTGGTGGACTCTGTCAAGTGGATCTGCTTTCTCAGTGGGGGATCTGTCTGCTGATCCCCACTAAGAAGGATGACAGGTCTATGTCTACTCCGCTTGTGCAGAACAGACACGGGCACAACTCGCTGTTCTCTATGGAGCGGTCAGATGTAAACGGACCGCCTGTCCGTTTACATCTGACTGTCATCTGATCCGATCGACGGATGGAGAATGTATCCCCATTCGTCTGTTTTTGACTGACTGGATCAGATGCAGGTAGGTGTAAACGGACACATGTCCTTTTACATCCTCCTCTCCGTATAGAACAATGGGTCATCCTATCAAGTCTGCCTGAAAAACAGACAGTGGACCTGATCTGTCCACTCATGTGAAAGGGGTCTTAGGATAACATGTCCCAGGGATGCTGTCTTAATGATTTTTTGGTGGAGCATTTTCATTCTGTTTAGCATGTTAATCTCTAATCATTTTTCCTAAGTATATTTTTAATATTTCTACTTTTCTAAATTATTTCTCCAGATAAACTTTTGACAATGTCTGCATAGTTTTCTGAACCCTTGCTTTTTCATCCTAATGGGAGCATAAACTGATAATAGCCCTGACCACTGGCAAATGTCTGTTGTGATTCTGTGAGGATAGAATGGTTTCAGAGCAACATGATGCTGCTGTTATTCCCAGGTTTTGCATGAGATCACCTGTATTTAGAAGAAGAATGAACAAGTACCATAGATATCCTTACCATGGAGCTGATAGAATGTGCATGCACTCTGACCTAACGAATATACTGTATACAGTGCATACTATTTAGTAATTCAGGCAATGAGGTTCTCTTTGGCCTGTGTCCTTGGGTGCAACAACTCCCTATTGGTACTTGGTGCTGGTAACAATTATTTTACTGGGTGGTGCTGTCTATAGATCCATGATGACTCTATGGGTGGCTGGATGTAAATAGACTTGTGTCCATTTACATCAGGCCAGCTATGATCTGTCATGTTTAGATCAGAAAAAAGTCATTTTCTGTTTTTTTTTTTTTCAAGAATTGGACGGACTTGGAGATAAGTGGATGAAAACAGATATAAGTATGTTTATATCCTCCTGGCCATAGAGCTGCATGCAGCTTCCAATCAGGTCTGCCTGAAAAACTGATAGACTCACCTGATCAGAAATCCTGTATGAAAGGAGCCCTTTGCAATGTATTGTAGTATGCTCACTATGGGCTTTAAAGTGGTTGTAAAGGCTGAAGTTTTTTTTTACCTTAATGCATTATCTGCATTGTGTGTGTGTGTGTATATACATATATACATATATATATATATATATATATATATATATATATACACACACACACACATACATACATACATACAGACATATAGACACACATACATACATATATATTACCCCCCCCCCCCCATGCTTACCTGAGCCTAATGTCACAGTCCTGTGCATGAGAGCAGGGCTCTTTCTACTCTCTTCCTCCTCACAGGCTCCCACTGCTGTCAATAAAAAAACAGTGGGGTGGGAGTTGGGGGGGGGGGGGGGGGGAAGATGAGCTCTGTGTGTCCACAGAGTGTGGCTCAGAAGTGCCCCACAGCAGGCAACTTGCTAAAGTGGGCACTTGATGGGGGGAGGAGCCAGGAGCTCCTACAGGGGACCCGAGAAGAGGAGAATGGGAGCTGCTCTGTTCAAAACAATTGCACAGAGAGGGTAAGTATGACATACCTTGACCATATGTTGTTATTGACATCAGCTAGCATCTCCAGCTTGTTTGTTGACATTTAGTAGCCAACTGGAGAGCTGTCATTTGCAGCAAGATTCCGTCGGGAGGGGGTCTTCCATGCATGTCATTGTGCTTGTGCCAGTGGGTCATCATTCATCATTTTTAAAGATACTGTACATCCACATTGTTGGATGACAAAAATGACAGTGGATTCACATTTTGGTTTTGCAAAATACTTTTCCGTGCCATGTGTTTATATATATATATTTACTAAGTTTCCCTTATTCATGCAGGCAGTGTGATATCTGGGGGCCCCTTATCTTAAAGAGGGCTTCAAAATTCTGGCAGGTATGTAGGCATAATGCTTCTGTCCCTATCAACATTGGTACAAGATGTCTTGCTAGGGGGGACTCATTTAGAAAGATATCTGTCCCAATGTAGAGGGCATGTGGCCTGATATGGTAAAGAAAGAAGAGGTGCAAACTCATTGCTCCTCAATTTCCTGGCCATCCAGACTTCATGCCTAAATGAGAAGGTGATTTAAGGGGGACTCCACACTTTCTTTTTTTTTGGCCACTAAAAATTCATAGCAGACAACTGTCTAGGATAAGGGTCTAGTAAGGATTTTTGGGAGGACCCCATGCTATTTTCAGGGTGAAGCCCCCACTTAAACGCATTTAAAAATGTAAAAAATTTAAATAGAGAAAACACAAAACATCATTGCAAAAAGTATTTTATTAACCTCCCCTCCAAATAAGACACAATGTAAATCAAAAGTCAATCTTGTTGCCCAGTGATGTAGGGTCATCATCACTCAGAATGAATAATTCCCCGATGATCCACTTACACAATCACAATGATCTGCATTGACAAATCTCTCCGGTTACCTTCACAAGGCAAATAAAGGGAAACTCGTACAAATGAGTGCAGAGAGGCCACTCCATGTGGAAACATGTGAACAGTTAGTAGTGAGCTAACCACTTCTGCCTTGTTAATCATTTGCATGATGAAGAGAACTGAAAGAATAGGCGCCGTGGAAAATGCTCTCAGTCAAGCACCTTAATGAAGGTGCATCTTTATTCAGTGAGACAAAATAGCAAATATAGTAAAATGTGACCAGCCTGAAGTGAACAGTGTGACTCCAATGGATGGCCCGTCTGCTCTGAAGGGAGCTGAGATCGGAGAACACTCCTCTCGGCTACGAATCATGTGGTGTAAGCGTACCACCGTCCCGGATGGCATCATCACGGCAAGCGAAGGGTGGAAGGCAGTGTCCGACATCAGCTTCAGCTGGGAGCGAATGCAGGGTTACCGAGATGACATGTTTCACTCAAGGAGACTTGCATGAAAACATGTTGTCTCGGTAACCCTGCATACGCTCCCAGCCAAAGCTGATGCTGGACACTGCCTTCCGCCCTTCACTTGCTGTGATGACACCACCCAGGATGCCCGTACGCTGACACCACTTGATTTGTAGCTGACAGGAGCGTTCTCCAATCTCAGATCTTTTCAGAGTGGACAGGTTGTCCATTGGAGTCACACAGTTCACTTCAGGCTGGTCAAATTTTACTACATTTGCTACTTTGTCTCACTGAATAAAAAGATGCACCTTCATTAACCTCCCTAGCGGTATGATTATTTCAGATTTTTGGTGCTGAAAGCAGTACCATTATTTTGCATGGAAATATGTAGTTTTTTTATTGTAGGCTGTAATTTTTAGGAATAACTCACTGAAATCTGTCCGAACAAGAGTCTATTAAACATCCCGGGTATGATAAAATTTGAAACACGAAATCATAAATTATAATTTAATAAATAATCATAAAAAATAATAATATAATAATAATACATTTAATTCAATAATATAACCAAACCAAAAACACTGAAATTTGAAATATAGCGCCAAGTTCGTAACATTGCTGAGCAAAGTCGAAAAATCGTTTTCAGTGTCTGATGACGAATTTCCCCACGAATCATCACTCAATTCTGCAAGTGGTTCTGATTTACTATCGCTGTTCTCCAGCTGATCTAAACCCGCTTTTGACCTAAAGGGACACTTTTTGAACGCCATGGACGTTTCTCAGTTTCCAGGCAGAAAGAACAGACAAAATGCAGGCAGGGCACAGGACAAAGCACTAGGGACAAAATGTATGTGAAATGGGTTGAAACAGCAATGTTTTACTATGAACAATTTGTTTTGAAAAAAAATGACATTTTTTAAAAATTTCCCGCCGCCGGCGGCGCCCGTACGTCCCGACGTCACAGGGACCGGAACACAGAAGCCGGATGCCGGCATCAGCCGGAGGAGATGGCCGGGGATGCTGCAGGGGACACATCGCGAGAGTGAATGACAAGGTAAGCTCTGCAGGGACTCCCTATGCAGCGCCGCATGGTAAGCCCGAGCGTAGCTCGGGGTTACTGCTTTTGGCACTGACATTTTACCCCGAGCTACACTCGGGAATAACGCTAGGGAGGTTAAGGTGCTTGACTGAGAGCATTTTCCACAGTGCCTATTCTTTTCAGTTCTCAAAAGGCAAATAACAGCTCCCTAAGCTTTCTGCTGGATGTTAGCAAACTGGCCAGGGATGCTGACAGATGTAATTGTCATAATATGGTTGTAAGTATGTAGTATTTGGTCAGTAATGGGAGCTGGGATGCCCACTGGCTTCTTTACAATTTATAACCAGTGGGGGGGGGGGGAGGGGCTGGACGCTATCATTTAGTAAAGGTAGTAATTCCCCAACTGCATGACTTCCAGCTAAACCTGTTTGGGTAGGTGGGCAAACTGGTCAGATCTGGCCATTTAGTTCACCCATTTGTTGAACTTTGAACAGCACAGGTTCAGGTCAAACACATAGTTAACCCAAACCAGAAGCTCTTCCCTGCTTCTGACTTAGTCACTTAGTCCTCAAAGTACCTGTCATGAAAGATTTCTATTGCTTACCTCTTTCTGATCACACCAGTTATTTGTTGATTACACTGATACCCTGGCTTAAGAAATACTCATGCAGGAAAAAAAAGAAAACTTCTGGAGGTATACATTGCAGGCACTTAGGTACCTACAGATACTTGCAGCAGTCTTCCAAACCCTCATCTCAGGGTAGACTTCCAGGTCATTCTGCAAGCCAAAGAACAGGCACATCTGGGAAGTGTTAGCCCTTGCCCATAAGACCAACCCACATATTCCTAGTGGCTCATCACTATGATGGGTAGCTTGAATGGCCTATTCATTGACCAACGGCGGAAGGCAGGAAGAGGTGGAGAAGCTTTGTCACTATCAGAAAGTGCAATCAATTTGCCTGTCACAGTGGCCTGCCATTCTTCCATGACAAGAATGTCTGAGAGGCTTTTGAAGGTATGAACAGGCATCTCAAAGTGCCTGCAATTTATACTTCCAGCAATTTGTTTTTTTTTTCTCCATAAAAGACTACCATTAATGTCTTCTGATCCACTGTTTTTTAATAAGTATACAGGTTACAAAAATCTGACAAGATTAAAATGCCCTTTTCTGAATAGTGGTGCCTGAGCTGTGACTCAAAGTATTGAACCACGAGGTTTAGCATGACAGCCAGACAGCTAGCAATTTCAGAGGAACACCTCATCAATTCATCTTTCCTTAAAGCCAGCTGTAAATGCTTGGATACAGCTATTTTTTTTATTGGAGTGGCTCAAAAGATTTACTTTACACCTTGATATGAAAAACATGCTGTAATTAAAGGAGCAGTATTCTGCATATACTGTATTAAATGCAGTATTGCAAAGAGATAAAGTTATTTTTTTTATTAAAAAAATAAAATAAATACACAGTTAAATAGAATGTGTTAAAACTCATGAGATATGATATTATAATGCATGCGATAGTAAATGAGAGGCCCATTTTATATATTTTTATCCCTTGCCTTGGGCAGTCCACAAAGCTTCAATTTCCTGTCTGCGGTTATTTTAGCATTTTTTTTATGACTCCCTTCTACAAATAAATAAAAAATAATAATTTTCCTCTCTCCTTTCTAATGAAGCAGTAGCATGACTTTCACATGCAAGAAGGGCTGCTGGCAGACTTGCAAGTCACAGTATTCTAAGATACCTTCAGTCAGATCCAGAAAAATAAATGAAGCAGAGAAAGCTTAAACAGGTCAGTAAAATAGGTCAGCCACACTACTGGAAATCCTGTGTTGTGCACTGTATCTTATATCACACGTGCACTGCTATTATCATTACATAGATAACACCAACATAATATATCACTGTAAGTTTTAAATAAAATATCATATCCAACGACTGTTGCAGAAAAAATGGTCAGGGATTGGGTCACATGGTAAATTAGTTTTGTCTGGGACAGGTAGAAACTTCAGCAATTAGATGCCATGTGTTGCTGATTTTTCTGTAAATAAAACTTTTGCATAGTTATATAATGCAATATACCCCATGCACATTTACCAGCTATAACAAGCACTGTTATAGGTCATATATACAGTTACAAGCAGCACTGTTACAAACCATAAATACAATGCATCTGCGCAGAATGTAACTACAGGAATGTATTGAATTAATTTGGTCTTTCCTTGGAAAAGTATCATGCCACAATGAACCCCACAATGCCACATTTTTAAAACATTTTGAATCACATACCTTTCAGTGCTTTTACATTCCTATTATGTATTTCTGGAATATGATTAATAGATCTTAATAATCATATTTCATGTTCAGTTCATTTCAAATGTTCTTGAAAGCAGTCCTTCAACATTCTAATGGTTTTACCAATAGAATAATAACCACAAGGGCACATCATGCAATAAGTACATATTTTGTTTAAAAAGTGATCCGTTTCTGAATTCAATGAAAATATGCGCACAATTTCATCTTATTTACTTTCTTCATATAATTTCACACAGTGCAAAATTCACAAAAATAATTCATTTCAGGGCATATGTTTGATAACCATATTTTTTTCGATCACAATATAGTCCATATAGTAATTGTCTTAAACTTCCTAAGGGGTAACTCCAAATATAGCAAGTGAAAAAACAATTCAGCAATTGCTACACAAGCAATGATGTAATTTAAAGTGTTTGTAAACCTAAAAAACACAAATCAATCTAATCCTATAGCTGAAAAGATTTTACCTTCACTAAGCATTTGAGCTTAGCTTGGTATCTTGAAGCAGAAATTCCTCCCTGCTCTTCTAAACAGAATAAATCCAACACTGGCAGAAAAATGATGTTACCACTCCCCTTCTCCTGTGAGTGACAGGTTGTGCTGAAGACAAGATGAGCCTCCATGTAATACACTGCAAAGAGTTGGGAGTGCAGGTGTCCTCTCCCTGTTGGTCTCTGCTTTCATAAGATTGAGAACTCAGCACCAGTGATTTATGATATAGATCGGCATCACTTCAGTATTGCTGTAGTTATCTAGGTAAGTCTGCTGACAGCTGATTATTGTCCCGCTCTATTCACAGCACCCAGCTTGTGAATTGTTGTTTACAGATTTTTACATGAGAATGTTTCCTGGTCCACATTGCCACATTAGGATGCAGAATTCCTAGGATTTTTAACATTAACCCCTTCCTACCAGCTTTCTCCTGATTAGCACAGATCCTGTGCTGTAAGCAGAGCTGACATAGTCACTGGCACCTGTGTATTCCCCTGAATGCACTCGCAGGCATAGAGATGTCAGATAGCTGTGCACATTCTTGAGCCAAGGCTGGAGGGTGTGTATAACATCACCTCTCCACCTACTATTCTCTGGTCCTAAGCCACGCCCACAGACCAGCATTTTTTGGAGGGCTGAGACAAGCTAAGGGAGCATTTGAGGTACACCCACAGCTGTATGTATTCTTACATTAATATGTATTAATTTATGGCAAAAGGTACATTTTTTTATATTTGCATTTACAACTACTTTAATGTTATTAAAAATAACTTTTCTTCCTCAAGGATTATTCAGTTCTAAAAAGGGATACAGACCTTTCAACTTTTCCACATTAGAACACAGAAATTGTATCAGCTGAATAATAATGAATAAGACCCTCCCATTCAGAATGCATATGCAATCAGTCTTGTTAAACAAAGAGCTATTTCTTCACTGCAACATAAGGTAGGAATCTGCTACAAAGTCTGTCAAAATCCCTAAAAATTACATTGATCACCCAGAGGGGATTGTTTTTTTTTTTTTTCAACAAAAGTGGAATTACTCTTTAAACTAATTACAATATTTTTTACTTTCTGCTATAAAACATATCCATTTGAAAAAAATCTAAATCAAATTTCCTCATAATTTTAGGCCAAAATGTATTCTGCTACATGTGTTTGATAAAAAAAATAAATCCCAATAAGTGTATATTAATTGGTCTGCATGAAAGTTATAGCTGCTATAAACTAGAGTATACACAGTATTTTGAAATGTTTATTTATGTTTTTATACTAGTAATGGTGGTGATCATCGACTTATAGTGGGACTGTGGCAGACAATCTGACACTGACACATTGTGGGAACTGACTAACCAACATTGACATCACCACTGAAACTAATACAGTGATCAGTGCTAATACTATACACTGTCACTGTACTAATGACACTGGCATTGCCATCTTCTCTTTCAATATAGAGCAGTACATCTGTGAATTCATGATACCATCAATGAAATACAGCTCTCCAACACTGGCAGCTCTCATGCAGCTCCACAGAAGGACACTGTCCCCACCATGTGTTACTGTAGGCACCATGTATTTTTTTTTGTACTCCTCACCTTGCAACACCATACATGTTTTTGGAACTGATGGCTTCAAAACTGTATCTTGATCTCATCACTCCAGAGTACAGAGTCCCAGTAGTCTTCTTTTTCAGCATGGGCCCTGGCAAATTCTATGCAGGATTTTTTGTGCATGGGCTTTAGGAGAGGCTTCCTTCATGGACTACACCCATGCATGCCATTCCTCTACAGTGTACACCATATGATGTCATGGGAAACAATCACCTCAGTTTGGCTTTTAACTTCTTTAGCTAACTGCAGTTAACTTGCATGGTGATTTTCTTAAACTCTTGTCATCAGAAGATGCTCCTGTCAGGGTGTTAACTTCTGAGGATGGCCTGGACATCACTGTGAGATGGTTGCAGTTCCATCTTTGTTAAATGTTTCTATCACTTTTGTTACAGTATACAGTACATACATTCATTGGCCAATTAGGTACACATGTTCAACTGCTTGGTAACACAAATTGCTAATCACATGGCAGCAAAGCAATGCATTTAGGCATCTAGACATGGTGAAGATGACTTGCTGAAGTTCAAACCGAACATCAGAATGGGGGAGAAAGGGGATTTAAGTGACTGTGAATATGGAATGGTTGTTGGTGTCAGATGGGCTGGTCTGAGTGTTTCAAAAACTGCTGATCTACTAGGATTTTAACGCACAACCACCTCTAGGGTTTACAGAGAAAAAATAGAATAGAATCCAGTGAGCAGAAGTTGTGTGGATGAAAATGCTTTGTTGATTTCAGAGGTCAGGGGAGATAGGGCAGACTGGTTCGAGATGATAGAAAGGCAACAGTAGGGTCACAATTTGGCATAAACAACATGAAAGCATGGATCCATCCTGCCTTGTATCAACGGTTAAGGCTGGTGGTGGTGTAATGGTGTGGAGGATATTGCCTTGGCACTAGCAAGGTGTACTTAATAAAGTGGCCAGTGACTTCAACCCAAGATAATACCTTTGGAATTATATTTATATATACACACACACACATATACATACATACACTATATTGCCAAAAGTATTGGACCACCTGCCTTTACACGCACATGAACTTTAATGCATCCCAGTCTTAGTCCATAGGGTTAAATATTGAGTTGGCCCACCCTTTGCAGCTATAACAGCTTCAACTCTTCTGTGAAGGCTGTCCACAAGGTTTAGGAGTGTGTCTATGGGAATGTTTGACCATTCTTTCAGAAGCGCATCTGTGAGGTCAGGCACTGATGTCGGACAAGAAGGCCTGGCTCACAGTCTCCGCTCTAATTCATTCTAAATGTATTCTCTTGGGTTGAAGTCAGGACTCTGTGCAGGCCAGTCAAGTTCCTCCACCCCAAACTCGCTCATTCATGTCTTTATAGACCTTGCTTTGTGCACTGATGCGCAGTCATATTGGAACAGGAATGGGCCATCTCCAAACTGTTCCCACATAGTTGAGAGCATGAAATTGTCCAAAATATCTTGGTATGCTGACGCCTTAAGAGTTCCCTTCACTGGAACTAAGAGACCAAGCCCAACCCCTTAAAAACATCCCCACTCCACCAAACTTTACACTTGGCACAATGCAGTCAGGCAAGTACCGTTCTCCTGGCAACTGACAAACCCAGACACGTCTATCAGATTTCCAGACAGAGAATCATGATTCATCATTCCAGAGAACACGTCTCCACTGCAAGAGAGTTGTGTGGTGGTGTGCTTTACACCACTACATCTGACGCTTTGCATTGCACTTGATGATGTAAGGCTTGGATGCAGATGTTCGGCCTTGGAAACCCATTCCATTAAGATCTCTATGCACTCTTGTTGTGCTAATCTAAAGGCCACACAAAGTTTGGAGGTCTTTAGCTATTGACTCTGCAGACAGTTGGCAGTTTCAACATGTGCTGACCTCCGCTCGGTCATTTTACCTGGCCTACCACTTCGTGGCTGAGTTTCTGTTGTTCCCAGTTGCTTCCACTTTGTTTTAATACCACTAACAGTTGACCGTGGAACATTTACATAGGGAAAAGTGTTCCACATGAAACTATCTTTGTTCGGGGAATGCTTTTCCCTATGCACATATGTATATAAAACTGGTTACAGGGGCATGTCAAAGGGTGGTGATAAATAGCCTTGGGATTCCCCACCTACGACTCCAGATCAGTCTCTGTCCTGGGACAGGCGCTTGAGGAGATATGATATATACCAATATCTTGATGGTGATTATAGCATAGTAAATAAACTATTCAGTCTCAAGAAGACACCGGGCTACTCAATGAAATTGAAGGAGAAGCAGTTTAACCTTAAACTGCGCAGGGTTTTTTTCACTGTCAGGGCGGTAAGGATGCAGAACTCTCTTCCGCAATTGGTGGTGTCAGTGAGAAGTATTGATAGTTTTAAAAACATTGGTTGGTCATCTTAATGAAGACAGTACACAGGGATATGGGATATACTTGAAATGAACACACACGCACACATACAGGTTGAACTGGATGGACTAGTGTCTTTATTCAACTTTACCAACTATGTAATGATATATGTGCCTGGACTTCTCACAGACAGAAGTGTTAATAGAGCAGACATGTAGCAGCCTTGAATACTCAAATTGTTGAAATCTGCACTTAATGACAGCTATTCACAATGGCTAGACTGTCCCTTTATTACACTGTGTGAGTACTATACTTACCTAGGAAAGAGCAGGGGTCTCTGGGCTGGAAGTTAAAGAAGATTTTGATTATGAATACTCCTAGCTCCTAAGGATCAGTTTTTTGACATTTTTAATCTGCTTCCAACTATTAAGCATCACCATGGCCCGTAATACCTTATTGCTATAATAATTATGTGTGGTATAGGTGTAAAAAAGCCCAAATAATATTTCTCCAGGATATAATTTTGCCAGTTACCTGAATTGTAACTTAAAGAATGGCTGGGGACTTGAATACTAGTCTCCTTGCAGTTCCTTGGCTTTTTTATAATACCAAAATCAATACTATACTCAAACAAGTAATTAAAGAAAAAAACATAGTATTGTGGATCTTTGTTTGACCCCGTGTTACATCCCAAAGAGATCTCCCAACTCCCTACATGCACTCACATATTGACCTGCTACATACTGTGTCTCATTTCACACACAAGATATCACAGTAAATTAATTCCACAAAGCTTAGAGATGGGAAAACTTGCAAAGCTAGACAGAAATTAAGCATCTCATGGAATTCTAAATTCAATAAATCTATGTGATGCCATCCAGGTTTGAAAAACAGTTACTTAAAACCCTGATAATTCTACCATTATCTCATGCTTTAGGAATAATATGACAATAAACTATATTAATGGCTTAATAGCAGTTTAAATTAATATACAGATTAATGGAATATTAGGATCTATCTTCTGGTAGTCCTCATATTGACAAATTGCATAGTATATGCATAAACTTTAAATTGTAGTCTTTTTGGAGGAGAGAAGAGGAGAGGGCAGGACAGGACAGGACAAATACACTTTCCGCTTACCACTCTTTCATGACTGAATATATTATAAATACACCAGATGTACACAAATAGCAAAGTGTCCATAAAACTGGTAGTGTCCATGCAGTATCGAAAAATATCCCAAAAATTTTTTCCAGTGTGATAATTCACATATCAATAATTATACAATGTCTACTTTTGATTCCTTTCTATATCATAAATGTGAGCACTTAATGCTTTGTGCACCAAATTATGAAAATAGAGAGTAGATTATTGTCATCTATGCACTGAACAGTGTGCTGGGGGTTAAACTACATACTGTAGATGAGAATAGGTTACATGTGGAAAGGGATAAAAGGTTCAGAACTAAAACGGGTTAGAGGCTTCCGGTTCCGGCGCTGATGCTGTGAGGAGGTGAGACCCGCGGCTCCCGGGATCCCCGCATACAAAGCCGGCATTCTGCACAGGGGACATTTGTCAGCGGCTTCAGGAGCTCCCCACTGGCCCCCCCGCACGATCCTCAGTCCCTCCGGCATGGAGCGATTCCTCCTGCCGACTCCTCAGAGCTCAGGTCCCACCACGAGGGGAGAGGGATGCGGCTCTCCCCCTCCTGCAGCCAAGATGGCCGCCGCCCATGTTAATTCAATGGACACAGGCACAGAGGCTGTTATAAACGCTGGTGCAGATGTACACACCCTCCCTGCACACACTGATATAATTATACCAGCCCTGACCTCTACTCCTGGCACCTGTAGTTCCACAGAAGTGTATGACAAAATTGCACAAGCAGTCGCTGCCATTCTACTGCCCACAATCACACAAGCCATGGATCATGCAGTAGCCACAGGCATTGAACAGATCAGAAAAGACATAGGTAATCATAGAAAATGTTTAACTGAAGTGGAACAGCGTCTGTCAGATTTGGAGGACGATGTTCACTCGCTGCGCTCAGGTGCGCTTCAAACCAATCGTACGCACCAATCCATCCTAGACAAGTTGGATGATTTAGAAAATCGCTCACGCAGAAATAATCTGCGCATAGTGGGCCTTCCAGAATCATTTACAACCGGGGTGCTTCCAGAATTATGCTCCACACGTATACCCTCAGCTCTAGGTCTAACCACTTTGTGTCAGGTCGAGAGAGCTCATCGCTTGGGGCCGCCTTCGAATGACCGCCGTACACCGCGATCGGTGATAGTCAAGTATCTCAACTATGCTGATCGAGTGTCTATTCTTAATTCTTTCCGCAATTCTCGATCCCTACAAGTAGACGGTCACAAATTACTCCTATTTGCCGATTACTCGCAAGAAGTATCCCGCAAACGTAAGGCCTTTCAGGAAATATGTGCCACGCTCCACCAAAGGGGCTACAAATTCACCCTGGCTTATCCGGCTACTCTCCGCTTTACTACACCTTCTGGCGATACAAAGTCTTTCGTCCACCCTGAAGAAGCCGCTCAATATTTACAAGATTCTTTGATGGCTACGGATGGTGCGACGTCTCCTCACCCTCGCACCTCTGGCCCTAGAGATCAGCGAAGCCCTCGCAAGGATCCACCAAAACGCCCACGTACCAACTTTGCTCCCTCTAAATCTTGCCAATCCTGAGCTGGCGCACTCTCTCAGGCGCTATACGGTTTACTCCACGAATTGGACCACCTGCCTCATTTACAGTTGCAAGAAAAAGTATGTGAACCCCTTGGGATTACGTGGAGTTTTGCATGAATTGGGCATAAAATGTGCTCTGAACGTCATCTAAGTCACAACAATAGAAGAACACAGTCTGCTGAACATAATACTACACAAACATTAGATGTTGCCATGGTTTATTGCACATAACATGTAAACATTCACAGTGCAGGGAGGAAAAAGTATGTGAGGCCCTAGCTTAATGACTTCTCCCAGAGCTAATTGGAGCCAGGAGTGAGCCAACCTTGACTCCAATCAGTGTGATGATATTGGATGTGTTGCTGACAGCTGTCCTGCCCTTAAAAAACACACACCTGTTTTGGGTTTACTGGTTTCAAGAAGCACTGTCTGATGTGAACCATGCCTCGCAGAAAAGAGCTCTCAGAAGACCTACGATCAAGAATTGTTGACTTGCATGAAGCTGGAAAGGGTTACAAAAGTATCTCCAAAAGCCTTGATGTTCATGTGTCCACGGTAAGACAGACTGTCTACAAATGGAGAAAGTTTAGCACTGTTGCTACTCTCCCTAGGCGTGGTCGTCCTGTAAAAATGACTGCAAGAGCACAGCGCAGAATGCTGCATGAGGTAAAGAAGAATCCCAGAGTGTCAGCTAAAGAGCTACAGAAATCTCTGGCACATGCTAACATTTTTGTTGACACATCTACAATAAGGAAAACATTAAACAAGAATGGAGTACATGGGAGGACACCACGGAGGAAGCCATTGCTGTCCAAAAAGAATATTGCAGCACGTTTGAAGTTTGCAAAAGAGCACCTGGATGTTCCACAGCACTACTGGCAAAATATACTGTGGACAGATGAAACCAAGATTGAGTTGTTTGGGAAGAACACACAACACTATGTGTGGAGAAAAAAAGGCACAGCACACCAACATCAAAACCTCATCCCCACTGTAAAACATGGCGGAGGGAGCATCTTGGTTTGGGGCTGCTTTGCTGCCTCAGGGCCTGGACGGATTGTTGTCATTGATGGGAAAATGAATTCCAGAGTTTATCAAGACATTTTGCAGGAAAACGTACGACCATCTTTCCGCCAACTGAAGCTCCGCAGAGGATGGGTGATGCAACAGGACAATGACCCAAAGCATACAAGTAATTCAACAAAACAATGGCTGCAACAGCACAGAATACGCCTTCTGGAGTGGCCCAGTCAGAGTCCTGACCTCAACCCGATTGAAATGCTGTGGCATGACCTTAAGAGAGCGATTCACACCAGACATCCCAAGAATATTGCTACACTGAAACAGTTTTGTGAAGAAGAGTGGTCCAAAATGACTCCAGATCGTTGTGCAGGTCTGATCTGCAACTACAGGAAACGTTTGGTTGAGGTTGTTGCTACCAAAGGAGGGTCAACCAGTTATTAAGTCCAAAGGTTCACATACTTTTTCCTCCCTGCACTGTGAATGTTTACATGTTATGTGCAATTAAATCATGGCAACATCTAATGTTTGTGTAGTATTATGTTCAGCAGACTGTGTTCTTCTATTGTTGTGACTTAGATGACGTTCAGAGCACATTTTATGCCCAATTCATGCAAACCTCCACGTAATCCCAAGGGGTTCACATACTTTTTCTTGCAACTGTAACTGACTAAAAGTTTCTTGTGCCTTTAGCTATCATCTTCAGTCCACAGATAGCTATACCAGCTGTTAGAAAGCAATAACTTAGTTGATCCCGTGGTACTTTCCTCTCATTCTGCTTGATAGCATATACTTGTACTTACTGTGTCATCTCTTCTCTGTGCCTTGCCTCGACCACGGTTCCGCTCTGGTCATTCGATTTGTTGAGCCTCTTTTCCCTTTGGCGATGCCATTTAGGCATGGGGGCCATGCTCCCCTGCCCTCTCAACAACTCCAATGAGCCACTGCTGCAGATCATTACTCTGCTATTTCCCGGTTACGTTGGTCGCAGTACAGGGACAGCATGCAGATTTATGTGAAGTCCAATACACTGTTAAGGTTTTTTGTTTGTTTTGCTCTTCCGATAGGCCCCAGTTGGGCCACCATGTTCCACTCTCTCTCTCCTTTCTTCTGTTCTTTTTTCTTACATTTTTCTGGAGAATCACCCCTTCCTTGGGAGTCGACCATACTTCATCAGAGATTGGGCGGTAATGGGGGGATAGCTGGCTCCACCCTACAAAACTGTAAGTCCACTACCTTTGTACTCACCTCCTATCACGTGACCTAATGATACGTATTTATTCTTGGAATGTCAAGGGCTTAAGATCACCTCATAAACGCATGGCTATTCTCCGCCATCTCCGCCGACTTAGAGCAGATATAGCACTACTCCAAGAAACACACTTAGGCCAATCTGACTTTGTTCGTATGAAGAAACTTTGGGTAGGGCACGTTATAGGTTCTCCCTCACTCAATAATAAAGCGGGTGTGCTCATTCTGATACACAAAAAGCTCGCACCTGACATAATCTCGGTTAACACTGATGAGGCAGGTAGATTCCTAGCGGTACACCTCAAAGTAGGCTCTCAATCACTGGTCCTCACCAATATTTATGCTCCAAACTCACCGTCAAAACAGTTTTTTCAGGACCTGTCCTCAAAGCTGTCCGCCTACATCCACCTACCTTTAGTAGTCGGAGGGGACTTCAATTCACTTATGAATGCCTTTGAAGATAAGTCAAAATCACTAGAACACAATCATTGCCCACTTTCAGAGTCCCAATCAACGCTCACACAACTGTCTACATTTGCGGAAGCAATGCAATTAACAGACATTTGGCGTTTAGCCCACCCAGATGGGAAGGGATTCACCTTCTTTTCTCCGGTACACCATTCGCTTTCCAGAATAGACTATTTTTTTTGCAATTCTATTGCTTTGCAATACGCATCTTCCACAGATATACATGACATAGTTATTTCGGATCATTCTCCCATATCCATAACCCTCAACTATCTTAACAACACACAATCTTACAAAACGTGGCGCTTTCCTTCCTTCTTAGCAAATAACCAGGAGGTGTTGCGTCAACTCCAAGATACTTGGGCAGACTTCCAGATCACCAATGCAGCTCACTTATCCAATCCTAACCTATTTTGGGAAACGGGAAAGGCAGTTTTACGTGGTAAAATCATCGCCTTTACATCTGCATATAAGAAAAAGGTCGCTCTAAAATACACAGAAGCTAGCAACCGACTCCGACGGACTCAAAAAAATTTGGCTGACTCCAACACACATGAACAGAGGAAAGCTTGGCTAGAGGCAAAACACCAATTTGAAACATGGGCAACAGCACAAGAATCCATGCACCAATCACATCTTGATTTACAGTATCATAAATTTGGCAACAAGCCGGGCAAACTCCTGGCTCGCTTGTGCCGTAAACCGTTTACTCCTACACAATTCACCTCCCTCAAGGACTCTCAGGGTATATTGAAACACTCCCCTGAAGAAATTGTTTCCATATTGGAAAGTTTCTACGCTAAACTATATGGCCCCGACCCTATTGACCAATCACAGGCTTCGTCTTTTCTAGAAGGCATTGCTCTTCCTCAAATCGATCCCATAGCACTCCAATCTCTTAATGCTCCTATATCTCAATCCGATATTCAATCCGCTATAAAAACTCTGGCTAATGGTAAAGCCCCTGGCCCAGATGGATACACTTCTGAGTTCTATAAACTCATGGTCACAACCCTTTCTCCTACCCTGCAATCAGTTTACTGCTCTATACTAGAAGGGGGTGCCTATCTTCCGTCTGCCTTTCAGGCACATATAAAATTAATAGCAAAGAAAGACAAAGACCCGTCTGACCCAGGTTCCTATAGGCCGATCTCCCTTCTAAATTTAGATGCCAAAATTCTATCAAAAATTATCGCAAATCGTTTAGCTATTATCTTGCCTTCCATCATTCATCCCTCTCAAGCGGGCTTCATACAAGGACGCTCTGCTGCTTCAAACATCCGCAAAGTACTAGCAGTGTTAAATCATGCTAAAATTAATCCTCACCAAGATCTAGTGATAATCTCTCTTGATGCTGAAAAGGCCTTCGATAATGTTAACTTCCAGTGGCTGCAGATGGTTTTACATAGATTTGGCTTCTCAGGCCCTTTCACTCATGTAGTCCAAGCTATGTACTCAGCTCCTACAGCACAGGTGGTTGCTGCAGGGCACACATCTACCCCTATTAAACTGCATAAAGGAACAAGACAAGGGTGCCCCTTATCCCCCCTGCTCTTCAATTTGGCCCTAGAACCCTTAGCCCGCTTCCTTCTGTTCCACTCACAGCTGCACAGAGTCCAAATAGCTCAACAAGATCTACGTTTAGCCTTGTTTGCTGATGACATTTTAATTTTCACTGCCAACCCAACTCATGACCTGCCCTATATACAGGATATTTTCACAGCCTTCAGGCACTGTTCGGGTCTTCGTATTAACTTCACGAAAAGCGAAGTCCTTCCCTTATTCCATGCACGCACTCCCTCATGGGCTCATAATTCTCATTTCAAAATTGCCCCTTATCATATTACATACTTAGGAATCAAAATTGGAAAACTTGCCTCTTCTCTCTACTCGCTCAATTTTTCACCAACAAT